>NW_027143028.1:0-93946 GCF_026170545.1 Melanerpes formicivorus | reverse complement strand
TTGGAATCTCCCCCAGAGAGACGCAGAGCTGCTGTGCTGACAGGCAGAAGCAACCAGAAGGGTTTCAGGTTAGGGGTAGGTGTTGATTCTGGCCTAGAAACCCCTTAATGAGTTTTGTGCCTTGTTACCTGAGAAACAAAGTTTGTCCTGTTGTGTTTCCACCCCTAGAAAAAGCTGAAGAGCTTTGGTTCACCATGCTAAGTTGGCAGGGCAGGAAGACATCAGCGCCCAGCCTCCAGCCACGCCCGCTGGAACATGCTTTCCAATTAGTGCGCTACCTCTTAGGTTTCCAACCTGGGTATTCAAAGAACGCCGAGGAAAGTGGGGGCAGGTGCTTTTGCCAGGCAGCCTCCAATGAGCAGGCCCGGGGCAACGAGGAGGTGGCAGCAGCCAGCACATGCAGGCATTTCCTGGGGCTCAGTGAATGTTTAGAGCTCAGGGGCTCAGCCTGTGCTTCCGCTTCCTTTTCTTCAGCACAGGAGTTCGGTTTGGCTGTCCGGAGCCTTGCTCTGCACCCGAATGCCGTACCGAGCGTGAGGGAAAGATGAAGCAACACCCACGTAGGCACCCAGGGAAAAAGCGGAGGTTGTCTTAGGAGCCGGTTTGAGACAAAATTCACCCAACTCCTTCTGCGGTGGTGTACGGGAAAGAGTCGGTAGGGGAAGCCGCAGGACAGCCTGCAGCAAAGCTCAGGACTTGTTCCCTCGCCTCTGCCTTCTGCACGTCTCCTCGTCGGCTGCCTGTAAGCGAGACGCTTCACCAGCTGGCTTGTTTTTATTCAGCAAAGTTATGGCATGGAAGTTATCTGGTAGGAGTCGTTGCTAAACAGATGTAGTTGAAGCTTTGTATCTTCCGTTCTCTCTACTAGTTACTCTAATCTTGCCCTGTTGGTTTAGCCCATCAGTTTTCATGCTCTCTTCATCTATTAATAGCAGAAGAAAGGGCCCCTTGATTCCAGTATTTCTTGCTGTAGTTCAGAGGTAGAGTTGGCTTTCCCTCTGACCTTTTATACTTTGTGTTAAGTGGAACCCAAAACTGAATAGGATACTTTGTGTAAAGCTTGAGCAGCCCTTAACTTTCGAATTATTATACCGCATGCACTACTGCTTTGCAACATTCACAGGACTGTGGTGGTGTCAGATAGTTCACTTGCATTTAGCTCCTCAGGGGCCAGGCCTTCCTTTGGGCTGATAGTCTTGGCCAAAGCTGCAATGTTCAGTCCTTGCTGTGAAAGGCAGGAGGTTCATCAGGAGGTTTCCTTTCTGAGGAGGTTCCCCTCAGAAAGGAAACTGGTGACATGGTCACAAGTGATGAGGAAAAGGCTGAGGTGCTTAATAACTTCTTTACCTCAGTCTTCACTGCAAGGGCCTCTAGCCACACTCATGATGTTATGGAAGTCAAAGCCAGGGACGGGGAGGAAGAACTGCCCATTGTAAGTGCAGATCAGGTTCGTGATCATCTGAAGAACCTGAAAGTGTTCAAGTCCATGGGACCCGACGGGATACACCCACGGGTGCTGAGAGAACTGGCAGAGGAGGTTGCTAAACCCCTCTCTATTATATTTCAAAAGTCATGGCAAGCTGGGGCAGTCCCCACAGACTGGAAAAGGGGAAACATTGCCCCCATCTTCAAAAAGGGCAAGAAGGAGGAACTGGGGAACTCCAGGCCACTCATTCTCACCTCTGTGCCTGGAAAGATCATGGAGCAGATCCTCCTGGAGTCACTACTCGCTCAAAAGAATAGTGAAGAGGTGATTTGGAACAGTCAGCATGGCTTTGCCAAGGGCAAATCCTGCCTGACCAACCTGGTGGCCTTCTATGAGCAGGTGACAAAATTAATAGCTGAGGGGCGAGCAACTGATGTCGTTTACCTGGACCTGAGCAAAGCCTTCGACACTGTCCCGCACCACAGCCTGGTCTCCAAACTGGTGACACATGGGTGTGATGGGTGACCACTAGATGGATAAGGAACTGGCTTGATGGCCACACCCAAAGAGTGGCTGTCAATGGCTCCATGTCCCAGTGGAGGCCAGGGACAAGCGGAGTCCCTCAGGGATCAGTCCTGGGACCTGTCTTGTTCAACATCTTTGTGGGTGACATGGACAGTGGCATTGAGTGCACCCTCAGCAAGTTTGCTGATGACACCAAGCTGTGTGGTGCAGCAGACACGCTGGAGGGAAGGGAGGCCATCCAGAGGGACCTGGACAGGCTGGAGAGGTGGGCACAAGCCAACCTCATGAAGTTCAATAAGAGCAAGTGCAGGGTCCTGCATCTGGGTCGAGGCAATCCCAGGCACAAATCCAGGCTGGGCAGTGACTGGCTGGAAAGTAGCCCTGAGGAGAGAGACTTGGGGGTGCTGGTGGACGAAAAGCTCAACATGAGCTCTCAGTGTGCACTTGCAGCCCGCAAAGCCAATCAGATCCTGGGCTGCATCAGGAGAAGTGTGGCTAGCAGGTCGAGGGAGGTGATCCTCCCCCTCTGCTCAGCCCTGGTGAGACCCCACCTGGAGTACTGTGTCCAGTTCTGGAGCCCCTATTACAAGAGGGATGTGGAGGTGCTGGAACGTGTCCAGAGAAGGGCCACAAGGATGATCAGAGGGCTGGAGCACCTCTCCTATGAGGGCAGACTGAAGGAGTTGGGGCTGTTCAGTCTGCAGAAGAGAGGGCTCCGAGGTGACCTAATTGTGGCCTTCCAGTATCTGAAGGGGGCTACAGGAAGGCTGGGGAAGTTTGCTTTATTTTGTGCCTTTTTGGGGGCGAATCAAAGGGAGTGGGGGGGATTGGGGGTGGGCTGGTTCTGCCACGTGGGGCAGGGGGCTGCTGCAGCAGACGAGCAGGTGAGCGAGGGCTGGGGGCCCCCCCCTAAAGTGCTGAAAATTCTCCGAGGGGACCACACTATCTTTAAAAGTGTAAGTACTGGGGTGAGGCGAGGCGGAGGCAAACCTCTGGTTTGCAGCTGAAGAGGGAGGGCTTGGAGTGACTGGTGCGTAAGAAAGCTTTGGAAACGACCCCTGTCTGCCCTCTCTGCTTCTAAAAGGCTTTTAGCATTGGAAAATAAAAGCCACGTGGGGGCCCGGCTGCTGCCCACGCCCAGGGAGGTGCTCAGTGCTGCCACCCGGTGTGTAACGGCCAGCAGTGCAGCCGTGCCGCGGCGTGTGCCGCCCCGTGGGAGCTCAATGCTGCCACCCTGTGTGTAACGGCCGGCAGTGCAGCCGTGCCGCGGCGTGTGCCGCCCCGGGGGAGCTCAATGCTGCCATCCGGTGTGTAACGGCCGGCAGTGCTGGCGGAACGAACGTTTTTCTGACAGCTCTTGGAGGAACGTTTCTGTACAGGTGTTCCCCAGGGCTCCTCAGCTGCTCAGAACTCAACGTGTTGTCTCGGAGGGGAATAAAACCCATGGAACGCTGAGCGTGAGGTCACAACGCAGGCACCGCCCCCCCCAGCGTGGCACCGCCCCCCCAGCGTGGCACCGCCCCCCCCAGCGTGGCACCGCCCCCCCCAGCGTGGCACCGCCCCCCCCAGCGTGGCACCGCCCCCCCCAGCGTGGCACCGCCCCCCAGCGTGTCACCGCCCCCCCAGCGTGTCACCGCCCCCCCAGCGTGTCACCGCCCCCCCCCAGCGTGTCACCGCCCCCCCCCAGCGTGTCACCGCCCCCCCCCAGCGTGTCACCGCCCCCCCCAGCGTGTCACCGCCCCCCCCAGCGTGTCACCGCCCCCCCCAGCGTGTCACCGCCCCCCCCCAGCGTGTCACCGCCCCCCCCAGCGTGTCACCGCCCCCCCCAGCGTGTCACCGCCCCCCCCAGCGTGTCACCGCCCCCCCCAGCGTGTCACCGCCCCCCCCAGCGTGTCACCGCCCCCCCCAGCGTGTCACCGCCCCCCCCAGCGTGGCACCGCCCCCCCCGCGTGGCACCGCCCCCCCCCAGCGTGGCACCGCCCCCCCCAGCGTGGCACCGCCCCCCCCAGCGTGGCACCGCCCCCCCCAGCGTGGCACCGCCCCCCCCAGCGTGGCACCGCCCCCCTCCAGCGTGTCACCGCCCCCCCCAGCGTGTCACCGCCCCCCAGCCTGAACCCCACCCCCCAGCATGGCACCGCCCTCAACAACATGGCGCCAGATGCTTTAAAATGGCTCAGTGCAGGGTTGTGGCTGGTAGAGGTTGGAGCTCTTCTGCTGTGTCCCAGGTCAGTGCCAGTCTCTGCTGCTTTGTGGGGTTTCTCTATAGCAGCCGCTGGAGCTGCGCGGGGCTTGGGGGGGTGGCCACCGGCGGGGCAGCGCGGGGCTTTTGCGGGGGGGAGGGGGGCGTGTCCGGGCTTGGCCGGTGGGGCTCTGCGGGGGTGGCGGCTGCTGCCTCAACCGTACCCAGAGGCCCCGTGGGAGCTCAATGCTGCCACCCTGTGTGTAATGGCCGGCAGTGCAGCCGTGCCGCGGCGTATACCGCCCCGTGGGAGGTGAGTGCTCAACCCTGTGTGTAATGGCCGGCAGTGCAGCCGTCCCGCGGCGTGTGCCGCCCCGGGGGAGCTCAATGCTGCCACCCGGTGTGTAATGGCCGGCAGTGCAGCCGTGCCGCGGCGTGTGCCGCCCCGGGGGAGCTCAATGCTGCCACCCGGTGTGTAATGGCCGGCAGTGCAGCCGTGCCGCGGCGTATACCGCCCCGTGGGAGGTGAGTGCTCAACCCTGTGTGTAATGGCCGGCAGTGCAGCCGTCCCGCGGCGTGTGCCGCCCTGGGTGAGCTAATTTCTGCAGCCTAACTGCGCTGACTGCTCGAAAATTCTTAGGGGAAGAGCGGAGGGCTTGACTCGAGCGTCGCTATGGATCCGGCGCCTGCGCCCTAGCCCGGCTCTGCTCGCGCCAGGGGGGCAGCGTCCCGGTGGTCCCTATGGATACGGCGCCTGCGCCGCAGCGGGTCCGGTCCCGGTGTCGCTGCCGGCCCGGGACTCCCAGGTGTGTTCCTTCCGGCGTCTGAAGGTGGTCTGGGGCCATCGGCAGGGCTTTTGGGGGTGACGGAGGAGGTCTGGGGACGCCTAAAAGGGTCTGGGGATACGTAAAGTTCTCGTGGGGCCATCTGAAAGGGTCAAGGGTCGTGGGGAGGCAGCTGGGCACCTCCGACGGACCCTTTGGGAGGTCTCTGCAGGCTCCCGTGGGAGCTGGGGGTGTCTCGGGGTGGGTTTGGGTTTGGGTTTGTGCTGCAAACAGCGTTGATAATGACTTAGAGAAAGACACACAAGAGACTCAGTAAGTCTCTTGTATCGTGCTTCTATTCTGGCGCCTGACACAGGTAGGATCATTTCAAAAGAGCTGTGTGTCTTCAGAGAGGTTTGGGCAAACTTTTATACAAAAAGTTATCTGTCTATAATGACAGAGGTCCAGATGCTGCCTATCTATACAAAGCTTATCTATCTAAAAGAGCAGAAGTACACATATCATGCAGGTGTCCTTTATCTTATCCAAAAGAGCATCTTGTCCAAGACTAACAGAAGTGAATCACTGACAAATCCTGTTATTCCTTCTCTATCCAAAGGCTGTCTGCCAGCCCCTCTCCCCCTCCCTGCGTTCCAGCATTTCAGCTAACAAGCGGAAAATTCTTGTCAACTCTGTGGTTCTGTTAATGAGACTTTTCTGTTCATCAGTTCCCCCCTTTCTCACAGCCAACAGTATATTCCTATACTATATTTTCTTAAGTCAAACTTTGGACCCAGGCTTTCTGAGCTATCTTTCCCATGCTGACACTTGTGGAAGTTACTCTCAGATGTAGTCACCCAGTCTGATGCCCCCCAAGTCCAATTCATTGAGGCTTCCCCAAATAAAGGGGTCCTCATTTGGCCTCGAGGAAGTTCAGTGCATATCCAACAGTTAGAGAGATTAGTTTGCAAAGCCAATTCTTGCCTAACGTGTAAGTACATATTGCCTTCCCATCCCTCAATTTCCTTGCTGTGCTGCAAAGATTTTGAGAGCAATTTCTAGGTATTAACTACAGCCAGGGCAATCCTTCAAGTGCCCTAGGAACGCAGTGAAAACCTTTTGGGAATTGTTCCTGCTCTGGTACTCCTCAAGCTATGAGGAGCTCTTCAGGGCAGCTCCAAGGTTAGGTTTGGATTCTCCTGGAGTCGCACACAGAACGAGTCTCACGATTCCAGTGGTCTAATTTCATAGCTGCATTTTCTTCTCTCTGCCTAGGTGACAGGACGACCTCACTAATGAAGAGAGATAGCCTGAGCTCTGCAGGAACCTTGAACCCAAGCAGCCAGTGCCTTCTGTGAGTACAAGCTGTCCTTGTTCAACGTGGAGGTAGTTGAGAGCTGAAGCCAGACCATACCTTAATTCCCTCAGCTTCCTCTTCTGCAGATTAAACAGTCCCAGTTCCTTCAGCCACTCCTCATAAGACTTGTTATCCAGACCCCTCACCAGCTTTGTGGCCCTTCTCTGGACTCACTCTCTCACAAGGGGTGTCCTGGGGAACACCACTTGTGCCCGGCCGGCCACCGGCTGGGTTTAACTCTGTTCCCCACCGCTCTTGGGGCCCAGCCATCCATCCTGTTCTGCTGTCCAGCAGTCCCTTTGAAAAAAAATCCATCTGAAAAAAGAAGTAGCAGAGAAGGAAAGCTGAAGCTGCAAGGATTGCAGTCCCCTCAGTTCTGGTTGTAGCCGGGTGGGGGTTGGTCTCTTCTCCCAGGCAAGCAGCGCCAGAACAAGAGGACACAGTCTCAAGCTGTGCCAGGGGAGGTTTAGGCTGAATGTTAGGAAGAGGTTTACAGCTTGGCCAAAGACTCTTCTGATCCCTGTCTTCTGGTCGTGACCAGCAGCGTGCACGGGTGGCCAAGAAGGCCACTGGCAACCAGGCCGATATCAGGATCAGAGTGGCCAGCAGGAGCAGGGAGGTCATTCTGCCCCTGCACTTGGCACTGGTTAGGGCACACCTTGAGTCCCGTGTCCAGTTCTGGGCCCCTCCGTTTAAGCAAGACGTTGAGTTGCTGGAAGGTGTCCGGAGAAGGGCAACAAAGCTGGGGAGGGGTTTGGAGCACAGGCCTGTGAGGAGAGGCTGAGGGAGCTGGGGTTGCTTAGCCTGGAGAAGAGCAGGCTCAGGGGAGACCTTCTTGCTTTCTACGACTCCCTGAAGGGAGGTTGTAGCCAGGTGGGGGTTGGTCTCTTCTTCCAGGCAAGCAGCACCAGAACAAGAGGACACAGTCTCAAGCTGTGCCAGGGGAGGTTTAGGCTAGAGGTTAGGAAGAGGTTCTGCACAGAGAGAGTGATTGCCCATTGGAATGGGCTGCCCAGGGAGGTGGTGGAGTCACCATCTTTGGAGGTGCTCAGGAGGAGACTGGATAGGGTGCTTGGTTGCATGGTTTAGTTGATTAGGTGGTGTTGGATGATAGGTTGGACACGATGATCTTGAAGGTCTCTTCCAACCTGGTCCGGTCCATTCCATTCCATCACCATCTAATCAACTAAACCACGGCACTGAGTGCCTCATCCAGTCTCTTTGTAAACACTTCCAGTGATGGTGACTCCACCACCTCCCTGGGCAGCACATTCCAAAGGCCAATCTCTCTTTCACCCTGCTCTATTCTATTCTATGAAGACCTTCTTCCTAACATCCAGGTTTAATTGGTGAGAGCAACGGACTTGGTTGCTGCCACCCGCTGCTAAGGGGTCTGAGTGGCCCCCAAATGGGGTTTGGAGGCAGGTAAAGGTTTCTTTTGTCATGTGAAGGGGTTTTGTGGGCATCTAGAAGGGGTGTGGAGCCCCCTGAAAGGGTCTGTGATAGTGTTAGGGGGTTCTGGGCTGGTCCACCAGCGGGTCTGGGGACATTAGAAGCGTCTGGGGGTACCTAAAACGGAGCTGGGTGTATCAGGTGGGGGGTTTGGGTGCCTCCAAAGGGGTTTTGTGGGCATCTAAGTTGGGGAATCTGGGGGGGTCCTGAAGGAGTTGGGGGGTTCTCCTCAAGCTATGAGCAGACACACAGACAGTTGTTAAGGGACTTTCTTTGATCATTCCAGGTCTGGTGTGCTGGGACTGGCAGGATCTTCCTGAGCTGTCCACGTACAGTTTCTGTCGACACTCTTCAGCTCGTACATCCGGTTTGCTGACAGAGGGTGTGGGGTTTGTGGGGCCCGGCAGCGAGACTTTTCCAAAGAGGAGCTCTTCAGGGCAGCTCCAAGGTTAGGTTTGGATTCTCCTGGAGTTGCACACAGAACGAGTCTCACGATTCCAGTGGTCTAATTTCATAGCTGCATTTTCTTCTCTCTGCCTAGGTGACAGGACGACCTCACTAATGAAGAGAGATAGCCTGAGCTCTGCAGGAACCTTGAACCCAAGCAGCCAGTGCCTTCTGTGAGTACAAGCTGTCCTTGCTCAACGTGGAACTAGTTGAGAGCTGAAGCCAGACCATACCTTAATTCCCTCAGCTTCCTCTTCTGCAGATTAAACAGTCCCAGTTCCTTCAGCCACTCCTCCTAAGGCTTGTTATCCAGACCCCTCACCAGCTTTGTGGCCCTTCTCTGGACTCACTCTCTCACCTCTGTGTGCTGGGGAACACCACTTGTGCCCGGCCGGCCACCGGCTGGGTTTAACTCTGTTCCCCACCGCTCTTGGGGCCCAGCCATCCATCCTGTTCTGCTGTCCAGCAGTCCCTTTGAAAAAAAATCCATCTGAAAAAAGAAGTAGCAGAGAAGGAAAGCTGAAGCTGCAAAGACTGCAGTCCCCTCAGTTCATGTGGTACCCTCTGTGAGATCCTAAGCCACCTGAACTGAGCCGGCCAGGCAGCCAAGCTAGTGCAGCAGTGTCTTCTGGAGAGTTGATAGGAGCCAGTTCTGTGGGGTTTGTTGAAGTGAGTGGCCAGTCGTTCTACATGAACAATTGTCTTAGTGCTAGCAAGCAGGAGGCTCTGAAGTGTGGTACTTTGAGAGCTCCATTCATACTTGCCCTTCAGGAGGAGCCAGCTCTTTCATTGAAGGATCTTCCTGAGGTGTCCAAGTACAATTTCTGTTGACACTTTTCAGCTCTTACATCCAGGTTGCTGACAGAGGATGTTGGGTTTGTGGGCCCTGGCAGCGACAGTTTTCCAAAGAGGAGCTCTAAGGCCAGCTGCAAGGTTAGGTTTGGATTCTCCTGGGGTGCCTGTGCTTGAAAGCCCCCCAGAGGCCGTGCAGAGTGGTGCTCGCAGTAGCTCTGTGCAAGTCTGCCATGGGCTCAGGAGGCCAGTATCTAGAGAGAGGGAAGGACAGAGACACTTCTAAGACAGTTTTAAAGAAATAATTATGAGAAGAGGCAAATTAATTCTGGGGACTCATGTGATATATCTGTTTAAGAGAAAAAAAAATGAAGGAGGTTTCTGACCATAACCAGGCTGACAAAGCACAGTAATGTGGTTTCCTATGGGATTCAACTCCTCCTGCATTGCACAGGACACTTCAACAGCTGTCCTGACAAGCTCTAAGTAATGAACTTAATCCACCCTGTGCGAGCAATGGGGCAAAAGATTACAAAATCCATGTATGCAGTTGAGATGTGTTACGTTGGGACGCCCAGGATACAGCTCATCAAGCTCTCCTAGTGTTTAGACGCAAGATGGAAGAAGGAAGGGGGAAGACAGAGCAGAAGGTCTATTTAAATATGAAACTCCTAGGCTGAAAGAAAAGAAAACCATTTTAAAGAGCACTCAGTGAGACTCTGTCACCAGCATAGCTAATCACAGAATCACTGAGTGTTAGGGGCTGGAAGGGACCCCAAAATAGCATCCGGTCCAACCCCTGTGCCAGTGCAGGATCACCTGGGGCAGGTTTTGAATGTCTCCAGAGACTCCACTAACTCTCTGGGCAGCCTGCTCCAGGGCTCTGGCACACACAGTGAAAAGGTTTTCCCTTCTGTTCCTGTGGAACTTCCTCCTTTTATTTGTCGGACACAGCGGAGCCGCTCAGTCGTGTTGCTGCGGCAAGGTGACCACCCTGTAGTTCAGGGCCTGGGTCTGTGCCTTCATGGCAGCCTGTTCCCTTGGCACCCTGTCAGCTTAACAGCCCTGTACTCGGGGTCTGTGTGACGAGTTGTGGAGCCCTCCATCCCCCTTCTGTCCCCAGCAGCAGCCCAAGGTCCCTGGAAGCAGGGCTGGGGAGGCTGCTTTAGGCAGCTAACAGGAACCAACCTTGCCTGGCCCTTAGGGGGCTGAGGTCAGTCCCTGGGCTCCTGAAGAGGTGGTGTTGCGCTGCTGCCAGGAGGGCCGGCCCGTAGGTGGGGCATGGGCCAGAGCCTGTGGCTCTCTGTGGGGCTTTTTGGGGGTGCTGCTGAGGCCTCACTCTGTCCTGTTGGCATCCTTTGTCAGGGTAGCCAGATCCTAGGCCTGATGTCTGTCGTTAGCTCAATCGCAGAATTTCCTCGTCTGCTGTTCCTGTCCGTAAATTTTTGCCAGTGCTTCTGTAATAAAAAGGTTTTTATTTCTCCTGTAACTTGCAAGCTGGTGACCTCCTTAGGAGCACCACTGTGTTGTTCACAAAGTTCTTTGCTGTTGCAAAGCTGGGAGAAGTGTGAGGTTCAGCTGATGAAGTTTCTCTCTTTAGAAGTGTCTGCTCAGCCATCCTCTTCCTGGATCTCGGAGCTTTGTCTCTCCCTGTTTGCGGTGCCCCGACAAGGACTTGTGCCGACACATCCTCGGGAAGCTGAAACCACCACAGGGTTTAATGGGTGAGAGCAAAGCTCAGCTGTGTGCTGAAGCTGCAAACCTTGCCCAGAAGGCTGTCCCCGGCTCGGGGTGATAAAAAGAACAGGAGCGTAGCTGCTCGGCTGTCTTTCCTTCTGTGATGCCACAGGGGGGTGGGCGAGGATACAGCAGAGGAGCAGTGAGGGAGGGGTGAGGGCAGCCTCCCACAAAGGCTGCTTGCAGACCTGAAATGCCAAATGTTTGAAATGCCAGGACGTTCTTGGAGGGGAGGGAAAGCCCCGGGCAAGTGTAAGAGTGAGTGTGAGGTGTTCCAGCAGAGGAACAGCGGTGCTGCTTATTGAGAGATTGCAGAAGGGCAGTGATTTGTGTGCAGAAAGGCCTTGACGTGACCCCCCTCTGTTCTGTAGAAAGGCTTCTAGAGGAGAAAAGCACATCCTGAGCAGAGCCACGGGGGGGTGTGGGGTGTGGTTTGAAGCAGAAATAGCAACTGTCTCTCAATTAAAACAGTGGATTGTCTTTCATGTGTGTGTGTGGTGTGCTGTTTTTCATTGACTGGAAAAAGCTCTGCAGGGAGACCAGCTGATCTGCTCCCGAGGCACAGCAGCACCGGACCTGCTGAGCGCTGGGGGCCTGTTAAGGAGGGTCTGCTGTCATCTGAAGTGGGCTTGGGGGTATGAAAGGGGAATTTGGGGGCATGTGAAGGGTTCTGGGAGCATCTAGAGGTGTCTGGGGACCTCTGGAGGGGCTCCTGGGTCATGTCTGGAGGGTCACGGAGGAGTGGGGGGGTCTGTGCCTCAGTGTGGTTTCGGGGTCTCTGTGTCAGGTCCCCACAGCGTGTGGGTTGCTGTGTGGCATTGCTGGAGTCTCGGTGTCCCTAGCGCCGCTGACTCTTCTGCTCACTGCTCCCACCTTGTGGGCACGGCCAGGTACTGCTTGCTGTCGCCTGCTGCCAAGGGTGTGAGTGGCCTCTGCAGGGAGGCGCAGAGAGGTATTCTGGGGCGTCTAGAGGGGCTTTGTGGGCATCGAGAGGTGTCTGGCGGCCTCTGGAGGGTGTCCGGGGGGGTCTCTGGAGGGTCCTGAAGCAGCTGAGGGGGCGGGGAGTGGTGGTGTTGTGTTAGAGGTCTCTGGGGGGTTCCAGGTTTTGGGGTCCCGCAGGATTGGGGTGGTCTCACTCCGGTATTGGGTGTCCTGCAGTCCCAGGACCCCCCAGCCACATCTCCCCCGGCATCTCAAGGCGAGCTGCGAGCACCTCAAGGGCCTTAGAGGGTGACAAAGGAGGTCTGGGGGCATGTAGACGGAAGTGAGGGCACCAAGACGGCGTCGCCCTCCCCGTGACAGCGCCTGCCCTTCCCAAGATGGCGTCGCCCTCCCCGTGACAGCGCCTGCCCTTCCCAAGATGGCGTCGCCCTCCCCGTGACAGCGCTTGCCCTTCCCAAGATGGCGTCGCACTCCACGTGACAGCGCCTGCCGTTCCCAAGATGGCGCCGCCGTCGCCCCCTCGGCTCCGACCTAGCCAGCGTAACTATCGTCCCCTCTGCTTTCTCCGCTCCGCATCAGCTCAGTGTAGACTCTGCTGCTCTCTGGAGTTGCTCTGTGCCTGCTGCAGGACTCTGCTATGGGTCTGAGGGTGGGCAGCAGCGAGGGGGGGGCCCGAGAAACACCAGCGGCGGGGGGGGGGGGGGGATGGGTGTCGATTTGCCGCGGTCGGGAGCAGTCTGCTCCCAGTTCACGAGCTGTTCTCCTGTCTCTCCCAGCTGTAGCGGGCTGACCCCACTGCCCCCAGACTCGCCCAGCGATCCCAGGGTGAACCCCGCAGCACCCAGATTCGCCCAGCGATCGTCACGTGATTAGGGGCCGAGTAAAGGAGGGGCGGGGAGCAGAGAAAGCGGCGGCGGCGCTGTGAGGGGATAGGAAAGGGAAGGGGTGGGAAGGGAGCTAGAGGGGAGGGGGGGCGGAGAAGAGCGCGCAGGTTACGTCACTGGAGGGGGCGCTTGAGGAAGACAGTAGGCTGGCTATGGGGGGCGGGGCTGGAGGACTGGAGGCGGGGCTAGAGGGCGGCAATAGGATGGCTAGGGGAGGGGGCGGGAACGAGAGGGCATCTGCGTCACAGGGGGGCGGGGTTTGAGTGAAATAGGAGGGCCGTGGAGGGGGCGGGGAAAGGGCTGAGGGAGGTTGCAGGAGGCGGGGCAGGAGGACTGGAGGCGGGGCTGGAGGGTGATAATAGGATGGCTATGGAAGGGGGCGGGGCTCGAGGAGGGCAGCCGGATTGCTATGGGGGGCTACGGAGTCCCTGTTGTTTCGGCACAAGGGCTACGGCTGCTGCGACGGTACAGCCTCGCCCTGCCAGCCTAGCAGGGGATCTCCTGCTTGGCTTGTGTGGGCTCCAGGTAGGGTTTGATCTCTGTCAGTCAGGAAGAAAAGGCTGAAAAGGAAATTGCTGAGTCCACGCTTTTACCGAGGAGCTGAAACTTCTGCCAGTGTAGACTCCAACCGAGCAGGTAGGTAAGCAAGCAGAAGTCCTCTGATGGGTATAATGGGGGTGGCAAAGAGACTTCCCTTGTTTCCAGTGTGGAAAACCTCTTGTTTGTCCCCTGACCCCAGAAGCTTCTCACAGGGGCTGTGTTCCTCACTAACAGCAAGGCTGCGCTCGGCCCCTGGGGATGCTGCAACCGGAGCAGAGAAGCTGTGCTCCTGGCAGGTCTCTCTCCACCTGGATCAGGATGAAGGTTCAGGCCATTGCTCTGCAGCTGGGTACTGCTGAGAGCTGCAGCTGGTGCCCAGATCAAAGACAGCTTTGTCTCTAAGGCCAGTGCTTCTCTGCAGAGGAACCAAGATTTCTCTGCAGGTGCTGCCCAGGGTTCCTCATCTGCTCAGAATGCCCAGCTCCAGTGCCAGGCTGATGTCACCTCACAGCCGTCACTCTGTCGGTGCTCGCCTAGGAGTGCCGGAAATCTTCCTGGAACTGTTGGAGAAAAGGAAGCTTTGTCTGTCTCTGTTTGCGGTGCCCTGAGAAGGACTTGTACCGACACAGGCTCAGAAAGCTGAAACAAAACAATGAGAGCAACAGATGGAAGAGATTGCTTGATTGCCAGCAAGAAATGCACCAACTGCAAGGTGATTTTGGTGTAGTAAATCCCAGAAGGTAAATCAACATTGCCAAATGGCAGTGTTTCCTCTTCACCATGGGTTACCCTATTAGAATATGTATTTCCAGCATAGAGGGGATCTTTGCTGCGTGACTAAGAGTGGGATCGTTCCAGTGGGAAACATCATCTGCTCCTGAGCCATTGGAATCTCTCCCAGAGAGACGCAGAGGTACTGTGCTGACAGGCAGAAGCAACCAGAAGGGTTTCAGGTTAGGGGTAGGTGTTGATTCTGGCCTAGAAACCCATTAATGAGTTTTGTGCCTTGTTACCTGAGAAACAAAGTTTGTCCTGTTGTGTTTCCACCCCTAGAAAAAGCTGAAGAGCTTTGGTTCACCATGCTAAGTTGGCAGGGCAGGAAGACATCAGCGCCCAGCCTCCAGCCACGCCCGCTGGAACATGCTTTCCAATTAGTGCGCTACCTCTTAGGTTTCCAACCTGGGTATTCAAAGAACGCCGAGGAAAGTGGGGGCAGGTGCTTTTGCCAGGCAGCCTCCAATGAGCAGGCCCGGGGCAACGAGGAGGTGGCAGCAGCCAGCACATGCAGGCATTTCCTGGGGCTCAGTGAATGTTTAGAGCTCAGGGGCTCAGCCTGTGCTTCCGCTTCCTTTTCTTCAGCACAGGAGTTCGGTTTGGCTGTCCGGAGCCTTGCTCTGCACCCGAATGCCGTACCGAGCGTGAGGGAAAGATGAAGCAACACCCACGTAGGCACCCAGGGAAAAAGCGGAGGTTGTCTTAGGAGCCGGTTTGAGACAAAATTCACCCAACTCATTCTGCGGTGGTGTACGGGAAAGAGTCGGTAGGGGAAGCCGCAGGACAGCCTGCAGCAAAGCTCAGGACTTGCTCCCTCGCCTCTGCCTTCTGCACGTCTCCTCGTCGGCTGCCTGTAAGCGAGACGCTTCACCAGCTGGCTTGTTTGAAATCAGCAAAGTTATGGCATGGAAGTTATCTGGTAGGAGTCGTTGCTAAACAGATGCAGTTGAAGCTTTGTATCTTCCGTTCTCTCTACTAGTTACTCTAATCTTGCCCTGTTGGTTTAGCCCATCAGTTTTCATGTTCTCTTCATCTATTAATAGCAGAAGAAAGGGCCCCTTGATTCCAGTATTTCTTGCTGTAGTTCAGAGGTAGAGTTGGCTTTCCCTCTGACCTTTTACACTTTTACTTTGTGTTAAGTGGAACCCAAAACTGAATAGGATACTTTGTGTAAAGCTTGAGCAGCCCTTAACTTTCGAATTATTATACTGCATGCACTACTGCTTTGCAACATTCACAGGACTGTGGTGGTGTCAGATGGTTCACTTGCATTTAGCTCCTCAGGGGCCAGGCCTTCCTTTGGGCTGATAGTCTTGGCCAAAGCTGCAATGTTCAGTCCTTGCTGTGAAAGGCAGGAGGTGCTGGCTGGGCAGTTTGCTTTATTTTGTGCCTTTTTGGGGGTGAATCAAAGGGAGTGGGGGGATTGTGGGTGGGCTGGTTCTGCCACGTGAGGCAGGGGGCTGCTGCAGCAGAGGACCAGGTGAGCGAGGGCTGGGGGCCCCCCCCTAAAGTGCTGAAAATTCTCCGAGGGGACCACACTATCTTTAAAAGTGTAAGCACTGGGGTGAGGCGAGGCGGAGGCAAACCTCTGGTTTGCAGCTGGAGAGGGAGGGCTTGGAGTGACTGGTGCGTAAGAAAGCTTTGGAAACGACCCCTGTCTGCCCTCTCTGCTTCTAAAAGGCTTTTAGCATTGGAAAATAAAAGCCATGTGGGGGCCCGGCTGCTGCCCACGCCCAGGGAGGTGCTCAGTGCTGCCACCCGGTGTGTAACGGCCGGCAGTGCAGCCGTGCCGCGGCGTGTGCCGCCCCGGGGGAGCTCAGTGCTGCCACCCGGTGTGTAACGGCCGGCAGTGCAGCCGTGCCGCGGCGTGTGCCGCCCCGGGGGAGCTCAATGCTGCCATCCGGTGTGTAACGGCCGGCAGTGCTGGCGGAACGAACGTTTTTCTGACAGCTCTTGGAGGAACGTTTCTGTACAGGTGTTCCCCAGGGCTCCTCAGCTGCTCAGAACTCAACGTGTTGTCTTGGAGGGGAATAAAACCCATGGGAAGCTGAGCGTGAGGTGACAACGCAGGCACCGCCCCCCCCGGGCGTGTCGCCGCCCCCCCCGGCGTGTCGCCGCCCCCCCCCGGCGTGTCGCCGCCCCCCCCCGGCGTGTCGCCGCCCCCCCCGGCGTGTCGCCGCCCCCCCCCGGCGTGTCGCCGCCCCCCCCCGGCGTGTCGCCGCCCCCCCCCGGCGTGTCGCCGCCCCCCCCCGGCGTGTCGCCGCCCCCCACGGCGTGTCGCCGCCCCCCACGGCGTGTCGCCGCCCCCCACGGCGTGTCGCCGCCCCCCACGGCGTGTCGCCGCCCCCCACGGCGTGTCGCCGCCCCCCACGGCGTGTCGCCGCCCCCCCCGGCGTGTCGCCGCCCCCCCCCGGCGTGTCGCCGCCCCCCCCCGGCGTGTCGCCGCCCCCCCCCGGCGTGTCGCCGCCCCCCCCCGGCGTGTCGCCGCCCCCCCCCGGCGTGTCGCCGCCCCCCCCCGGCGTGTCGCCGCCCCCCCCGGCGTGTCGCCGCCCCCCCCGGCGTGTCGCCGCCCCCCCCGGCGTGTCGCCGCCCCCCCCGGCGTGTCGCCGCCCCCCCCCGGCGTGTCGCCGCCCCCCCCGGCGTGTCGCCGCCCCCCCCGGCGTGTCGCCGCCCCCCCCCGGCGTGTCGCCGCCCCCCCCCGGCGTGTCGCCGCCCCCCCCGGCGTGTCGCCGCCCCCCCCCGGCGTGTCGCCGCCCCCCCCGGCGTGTCGCCGCCCCCCCCGGCGTGTCGCCGCCCCCCCCCGGCGTGTCGCCGCCCCCCCCGGCGTGTCGCCGCCCCCCCCGGCGTGTCGCCGCCCCCCCCGGCGTGTCGCCGCCCCCCCCCGGCGTGTCGCCGCCCCCCAGCCTGAACCCCACCCCCCCAGCATGGCACCGCCCTCAACAACATGGAGCCAGATGCTTTAACATGGCTCAGTGCAGGGTTGTGGCTGGTAGAGGTTGGAGCTCCTCCGCTGTGTCCCAGGTCAGTGCCAGTCTCTGCTGCTTTGTGGGGTTTCTCTATAGCAGCCGCTGGAGCTGCGCGGGGCTTGGGGGGGTGGCCACCGGCGGGGCAGCGCGGGCTTTTGCGGGGGGGAGGGGGGGCGTGTCCGGGCTTGGCCGGTGGGGCTGTGCGGGGATGGCGGCTGCTGCCTCAACCGTGCCCCGACAAGGACTTGTGCCGACATATCCTCGGGAAGCTGAAACCACCAAAGGGTTTAATGGGTTTGAGACAAAATTCACCCAACTCCTTCTGCGGTGGTGTACGGGAAAGAGTCGGTAGGGGAAGCCGCAGGACAGCCTGCAGCAAAGCTCAGGACTTGTTCCCTCACCTCTGCCTTCTGCACGTCTCCTCGTCGGCTGCCTGTAAGCGAGACGCTTCACCAGCTGGCTTGTTTGAATTCAGCAAAGTTATGGCATGGAAGTTATCTGGTAGGAGTCGTTGCTAAACAGATGTAGTTGAAGCTTTGTATCTTCCGTTCTCTCTACTAGTTATTCTAATCTTGCCCTGTTGGTTTAGCCCATCAGTTTTCATGTTCTCTTCATCTATTAGTAGCAGAAGAAAGGGCCCCTTGATTCCAGTATTTCTTGCTGTAGTTCAGAGGTAGAGTTGGCTTTCCCTCTGACCTTTTATACTTTTACTTTGTGTTAAGTGGAACCCAAAACTGAATAGGATACTTTGTGTAAAGCTTGAGCAGCCCTTAACTTTCCAATTATTATACTGCATGCACTACTCCTTTGCAACATTCACAGGACTGTGGTGGTGTCAGATGGTTCACTTGCATTTAGCTCCTCAGGGGCCAGGCCTTCCTTTGGGCTGATAGTCTTGGCCAAAGCTGCAATGTTCAGTCCTTGCTGTGAAAGGCAGGAGGTGCTGGCTGGGCAGTTTGCTTTATTTTGTGCCTGTTTGGGGGTGAATCAAAGGGAGTGGGGGGATTGTGGGTGGGCTGGTTCTGCCACGTGGGGCAGGGGGCTGCTGCAGCAGAGGAGCAGGTGAGCGAGGGCTGGGGGCCCCCCTCTAAAGTGCTGAAAATTCTCCGAGGGGACCACACTATCTTTAAAAGTGTAAGTACTGGGGTGAGGCGAGGCGGAGGCAAACCTCTGGTTTGCAGCTGGAGAGGGAGGGCTTGGAGTGACTGGTGCGTAAGAAAGCTTTGGAAACGACCCCTGTCTGCCCTCTCTGCTTCTAAAAGGCTTTTAGCATTGGAAAATAAAAGCTACGTGGGGGCCCGGCTGCTGCCCACGCCCAGGGAGGTGCTCAGTGCTGCCACCCGTGTGTAACGGCCGGCAGTGCAGCCGTGCCGCGGCGTGTGCCGCTCTGGGGGAGCTCAATGCTGCCTCCCTGTGTGTAACGGCCGGCAGTGCAGCCGTGCCGCGGCGTGTGCCGCCCCGGGGGAGCTCAATGCTGCCACCCGGTGTGTAATGGCCGGCAGTGCAGCCGTGCCGCGGCGTGTGCCGCCCTGGGGGAGCTAATTTGTGCAGCCTAACTGCGCTGAATGCTCGAAAATTCTTAGGGGGAGAGCGGAGAGCTTGACTCGAGCGTCGCTATGGATCCGGCGCCTGCGCCCTAGCCCGGCTCTGCTGGCGCCAGGGGAGCAGCGTCCCGGTGGTCGCTATGGATACGGCGCCTGCGCCGCAGCGGGTCCGGTCCCGCGCACGCGCCCTCCTCGCGGGCTGCCCCTCGCTTTTCTGGCCGGGGGGGCGGGCGCCCTGCTGAGCAGCTTTGGAGCCGGAGCGGTCGCGGAGAGCCCTGATTCGGCGCCTGACGCCGTTCTGTGCCCCAGGGTGCCTGCGTACCGCCGTCCTTTGGCGGGGCAAGGGGTCCTGGCTCATTCGGGGGGCTTGCAGTGCAGTTTCCGGTGTCGCTGCCGGCCCGGGACTCCCAGGTGTGTTCCTTCCGGCGTCTGAAGGTGGTCTGGGGCCATCGGCAGGGCTTTTGGGGGTGACGGAGGAGGTCTGGGGACACCTAAAAGGGTCTGGGGATACGTAAAGTTCTCGTGGGGCCATCTGAAAGGATCGAGGGTCGTGGAGAGGCAGCTGGGCACCTCTGACGGACCCTTTGGGAGGTCTCTGCAATCTCCCATGGGAGCTGGGGGTGTCTCGGGATGGGTTTGGGTTTGGGTATGTGCTGCAAACAGCGTTGATAATGACTTAGAGAAAGACACACAAGAGACTCAGTAAGTCTCTTGTATCGTGCTTCTATTCTGGCGCCTGACACAGGTAGGATCATTTCAAAAGAGCTGTGTGTCTTCAGAGAGGTTTGGGCAAACTTTTATACAAAAAGTTATCTGTCTATAATGACAGAGGTCCAGATGCTGCCTATCTATACAAAGCTTATCTATCTAAAAGAGCAGAAGTACACATATCATGCAGGTGTCCTTTATCTTATCCAAAAGAGCATCTTGTCCAAGACTAACAGAAGTGAATCACTGACAAATCCTGTTATTCCTTCTCTATCCAAAGGCTGTCTGCCAACCCCTCTCCCCCTCCCTGCGTCCCAGCATTTCAGCTAACAAGCGGAAAATTCTTATCAACTCTGTGGTTCTGTTAATGAGACTTTTCTGTTCATCAGTTCCCCCCTTTCTCACAGCCAACAGTATATTCCTATACTATATTTTCTTAAGTCAAACTTTGGACCCAGGCTTTCTGAGCTATCTTTCCCATGCTGACACTTGTGGAAGTTACTCTCAGATGTAGTCACCCAGTCTGATGCCCCCCAAGTCCAATTCATTGAGGCTTCCCCAAATAAAGGGGTCCTCATTTGGCCTCGAGGAAGTTCAGTGCATATCCAACAGTTAGAGAGATTAGTTTGCAAAGCCAATTCTTGCCTAACGTGTAAGTACATATTGCCTTCCCATCCCTCAATTTCCTTGCTGTGCTGCAAAGATTTTGAGAGCAATTTCTAGGTATTAACTACAGCCAGGGCAATCCTTCAAGTGCCCTAGGAATGCAGTGAAAACCTTTTGGGAATTGTTCCTGCTCTGGTACTCCTCAAGCTATGAGGAGCTCTTCAGGGCAGCTTCAAGGTTAGGTTTGGATTCTCCTGGAGTCTCACACAGAACGAGTCTCACGATTCCAGTGGTCTAATTTCATAGCTGCATTTTCTTCTCTCTGCCTAGGTGACAGGACGACCTCACTAATGAAGAGAGATAGCCTGAGCTCTGCAGGAACCTTGAACCCAAACAGCCAGTGCCTTCTGTGAGTACAAGCTGTCCTTGCTCAACATGGAACTAGTTGAGAGCTGAAGCCAGACCACACCTTAATTCCCTCAGCTTCCTCTTCTGCAGATTAAACAGTCCCAGTTCCTTCAGCCACTCCTCCTAAGGCTTGTTATCCAGACCCCTCACCAGCTTTGTGGCCCTTCTCTGGACTCACTCTCTCACAAGGGGTGTCCTGGGGAACACCACTTGTGCCCGGCCGGCCACCGGCTGGGTTTAACTCTGTTCCCCACCGCTCTTGGGGCCCAGCCATCCATCCTGTTCTGCTGTCCAGCAGTCCCTTTGAAAAAAAATCCATCTGAAAAAAGAAGTAGCAGAGAAGGAAAGTTGAAGCTGCAAGGATTGCAGTCCCCTCAGTTCTGGTTGTAGCCAGGTGGGGGTTGGTCTCTTCTCCCAGGCAAGCAGCACCAGAACAAGAGGACACAGTCTCAAGCTGTGCCAGGGGAGGTTTAGGCTGCATGTTAGGAAGTGGTTTACAGCTTGGCCAAAGACTCTTCTGATCCCTGTCTTCTGGTTGTGACCAGCAGCGTGCATGGGTGGCCAAGAAGGCCACTGGCAACCTGGCCAATATCAGGAACAGTGTGGCCAGCAGGAGCAGGGAGGTCATTCTGCCCCTGCACTTGGCACTGGTTAGGGCACACCTTGAGTCCCGTGTCCAGTTCTGGGCCCCTCCGTTTAAGCAAGAAGTTGAGTTGCTGGAAGGAGTCCGGAGAAGGGCAACAAAGCTGGGGAGGGGTTTGGAGCACAGGCCTGTGAGGAGCGGCTGAGGGAGCTGGGGTTGCTTAGCCTGGAGAAGAGGAGGCTCAGGGGAGTCCTTCTTGCTCTCTGCAACTCCCTGAAGGGAGGTTGTAGCCAGGTGGGGATTGGTCTCTTCTTCCAGGCAAGCAGCACCAGAACAAGAGGACACAGTCTCAAGCTGTGGCAGGGGAGGTTTAGGCTAGAGGTTAGGAAGAGGTTCTGCACAGAGAGAGTGATTGCCCATTGGAGTGGGCTGCCCAGGGAGGTGGTGGAGTCACCATCTTTGGAGGTGCTCAGGAGGAGACTGGATAGGGTGCTTGGTTGCATGGTTTAGTTGATTAGGTGGTGTTGGATGATAGGTTGGACACGATGATCTTGAAGGTTTCTTCCAACCTGGTCCGGTCCATTCCATTCCAACACCATCTAATCAACTAAACCACGGCACTGAGTGCCTCATCCAGTCTCTTTCTAAACACTTCCAGTGATGGTGACTCCACCACCTCCCTGGGCAGCACATTCCAAAGGCCAATCTCTCTTTCAACCTGCTCTATTCTATTCTATGAAGACCTTCTTCCTAACATCCAGGTTTAATTGGTGAGAGCAACAGACTTGGTTGCTGCCACCCGCTGCTAAGGGGTCTGAGTGGCCCCCTAATGGGGTTTGGAGGCAGGTAAAGGTTTCTTTTGGCATGTGAAGGGGTTTTGTGGGCATCTAGAAGGGGTGTGGAGCCCCCTGAGAGGGTCTGGGATAGTGTCAGGGGGTTCTGGGCTGGTCTACCAGCGGGTCTGGGGACATTAGAAGCGTCTGGGGGTACCTAAAACAGAGCTGGGCGTATCAGATGGGGGGTTTGGGTGCATCCAAAGGGGTTTTGTGGGCATCTAAGTTGGGGAATCTGGGGGCGTCCTGAAGGAGTTGGGGGGTTCTCCTCAAGCTATGAGCAGACACACAGACAGTTGTTAAGGGACTTTCTTTGATCATTCCAGGTCTGGTGTGCTGGGACTGGCAGGATCTTCCTGAGCTGTCCACGTACAGTTTCTGTCGACACTCTTCAGCTCGTACATCCAGTTTGCTGACAGAGGGTGTGGGGTTTGTGGGGCCCGGCAGCGAGACTTTTCCAAAGAGGAGCTCTTCAGGGCAGCTCCAAGGTTAGGTTTAGATTCTCCTGGAGTTGCACACAGAACGAGTCTCACGATTCCAGTGGTCTAATTTCATAGCTGCATTTTCTTCTCTCTGCCTAGGTGACAGGACGACCTCACTAATGAAGAGAGATAGCCTGAGCTCTGCAGGAACCTTGAACCCAAGCAGCCAGTGCCTTCTGTGAGTACAAGCTGTCCTTGCTCAATGTGGAACTAGTTGAGAGCTGAAGCCAGACCATACCTTAATTCCCTCAGCTTCCTCTTCTGCAGATTAAACAGTCCCAGTTCCTTCAGCCACTCCTCCTAAGGCTTGTTATCCAGACCCCTCACCAGCTTTGTGGCCCTTCTCTGGACTCACTCTCTCACAAGGGGTGTCCTGGGGAACACCACTTGTGCCCGGCCGGCCACCGGCTGGGTTTAACTCTGTTCCCCACCGCTCTCGGGGCCCAGCCATCCATCCTGTTCTGCTGTCCAGCAGTCCCTTTGAAAAAAAATCCATCTGAAAAAAGAAGTAGCAGAGAAGGAAAGTTGAAGCTGCAAAGATTGCAGTCCCCTCAGTTCTGGTTGTAGCCAGGTGGGGGTTGGTCTCTTCTCCCAGGCAAGCAGCACCAGAACAAGAGGACACAGTCTCAAGCTGTGCCAGGGGAGGTTTAGGCTGGATGTTAGGAAGAAGGTCTTCATAGAATAGAATAGAGCAGGTTGAAAGAGAGATTGGCCTTTGGAATGTGCTGCTCAGGGAGGTGGTGCCCAGGGAGTCACCATCACTGGAAGTGTTTAGAAAGAGACTGAATGAGGCACTCAGTGCCATGGTTTAGTTGATTAGATGGTGTTGGAATGGAATGGAATGGAATAGAATAGACCAGACCGAGTTGGAAGAGACCTTCAAGATCATCATGTCCAACCTATCATCCAACACCACCTAATCAACTAAACCATGCAACCAAGCACCCTATCCAGTCTCCTCCTGAACACCTCCAAAGATGGTGACTCCAGCACCTCCCTGGGCAGCCCATTCCAATGGGCCATCACTCTCTCTGTGCAGAACCTCTTCCTAACCTCTAGCCTAAACCTCCCCTGGTGCAGCCTGAGGCTGTGTCCTCTTGTTGGGCCCGGTGATGATCAAAGTTCTTTTCCAACCTGCTTACTCCTGTTTGGTTTTATTCTCCTGCATGAATTGTCAGTTCAAAGCACTCGAGAGAAATGGTGTGATGGCTGTGCTGCAAAGCATCAGACTGGGGACCGAAAGACAACCTCCTGTGGATCGATGTACCGGGATATTCCAGGAACCTCTGTGCTGCCATAGACCTGGACTTAAACTCATTCCAGATGCCCCGGTGTGTTCCACATGACAATCGCACTCGGCACGTGAAGAGTGGCCAAGAGACTTCCCTTGTTTCCTTTGTGGAAGGCTTTTGTGTGTCCCCCGGCCCCGGGGGCCGTGTTCCTCTCGGGCAGGCTGAGGACGAGGCTGCCCTCGGCAGCAGGCGTGCCGCAAGCGAAGCGGCGAAGCTGTGTTCCTGGCAGTTCTCTCTCCGCGTGGATCAGGACGAAGGTGCCGGCCGACAAGGACTTGCACTGACACAGGGTCAGAGAGCTGAGAGCACCAAAGGGTTTAATTGGTGAGAGCAACAGACTTGGTTGCTGCCACCCGCTGCTAAGTGGCCCCCTAATGGGGTTTGGAGGCAGGTAAAGGTTTCTTTTGGCGTGTGAAGGGGTTTTGTGGGCATCTAGAAGGGGTGTGGAGCCCCCTGAGAGGGTCTGGGATAGTGTCAGGGGGTTCTGGGCTGGTCTACCAGCGGGTCTGGGGACATTAGAAGCGTCTGGGGGTACCTAAAACAGAGCTGGGCGTATCAGATGGGGGGTTTGGGTGCATCCAAAGGGGTTTTGTGGGCATCTAAGTTGGGGAATCTGGGGGGGTCCTGAAGGAGTTGGGGGGTTCTCCTCAAGCTATGAGCAGACACACAGACAGTTGTTAACGGACTTTCTTTGATCATTCCAGGTCTGGTGTGCTGGGACTGGCAGGATCTTCCTGAGCTGTCCACGTACAGTTTCTGTCGACACTCTTCAGCTCGTACATCCAGTTTGCTGACAGAGGGTGTGGGGTTTGTGGGGCCCGGCAGTGAGACTTTTCCAAAGAGGAGCTCTTCAGGGCAGCTCCAAGGTTAGGTTTAGATTCTCCTGGAGTCGCACACAGAACGAGTCTCACGATTCCAGTGGTCTAATTTCATAGCTGCATTTTCTTCTCTCTGCCTAGGTGACAGGACGACCTCACTAATGAAGAGAGATAGCCTGAGCTCTGCAGGAACCTTGAACCCAAACAGCCAGTGCCTTCTGTGAGTACAAGCTGTCCTTGCTCAATGTGGAACTAGTTGAGAGCTGAAGCCAGACCATACCTTAATTCCCTCAGCTTCCTCTTCTGCAGATTAAACAGTCCCAGTTCCTTCAGCCACTCCTCGTAAGGCTTGTTATCCAGACCCCTCACCAGCTTTGTGGCCCTTCTCTGGACTCACTCTCTCACAAGGGGTGTCCTGGGGAACACCACTTGTGCCCGGCCGGCCACCGGCTGGGTTTAACTCTGTTCCCCACCGCTCTCGGGGCCCAGCCATCCATCCTGTTCTGCTGTCCAGCAGTCCCTTTGAAAAAAAATCCATCTGAAAAAAGAAGTAGCAGAGAAGGAAAGTTGAAGCTGCAAAGATTGCAGTCCCCTCAGTTCTGGTTGTAGCCAGGTGGGGATTGGTCTCTTCTCCCAGGCAAGCAGCACCAGAACAAGAGGACACAGTCTCAAGCTGTGCCAGGGGAGGTTTAGGCTGGATGTTAGGAAGAAGGTCTTCATAGAATAGAATAGAGCAGGTTGAAAGAGAGATTGGCCTTTGGAATGTGCTGCTCAGGGAGGTGGTGCCCAGGGAGTCACCATCACTGGAAGTGTTTAGAAAGAGACTGAATGAGGCACTCAGTGCCATGGTTTAGTTGATTAGATGGTGTTGGAATGGAATGGAATGGAATAGAATAGACCAGACCGAGTTGGAAGAGACCTTCAAGATCATCATGTCCAACCTATCATCCAACACCACCTAATCAACTAAACCATGCAACCAAGCACCCTATCCAGTCTCCTCCTGAACACCTCCAAAGATGGTGACTCCAGCACCTCCCTGGGCAGCCCATTCCAATGGGCCATCACTCTCTCTGTGCAGAACCTCTTCCTAACCTCTAGCCTAAACCTCCCCTGGTGCAGCCTGAGGCTGTGTCCTCTTGTTGGGCCCGGTGATGATCAAAGTTCTTTTCCAACCTGCTTACTCCTGTTTGGTTTTATTCTCCTGCATGAATTGTCAGTTCAAAGCACTCGAGAGAAATGGTGTGATGGCTGTGCTGCAAAGCATCAGACTGGGGACCGAAAGACAACCTCCTGTGGATCGATGTACCGGGATATTCCAGGAACCTCTGTGCTGCCATAGACCTGGACTTAAACTCGTTCCAGATGCCCCGGTGTGTTCCACATGACAATCGCACTCGGCACGTGAAGAGTGGCCAAGAGACTTCCCTTGTTTCCTTTGTGGAAGGCTTTTGTGTGTCCCCCGGCCCCGGGGGCCGTGTTCCTCTCGGGCAGGCTGAGGACGAGGCTGCCCTCGGCAGCAGGCGTGCCGCAAGCGGAGCGGCGAAGCTGTGTTCCTGGCAGTTCTCTCTCCGCGTGGATCAGGACGAAGGTGCCGGCCGACAAGGACTTGCACTGACACAGGGTCAGAGAGCTGAGAGCACCAAAGGGTTTAATTGGTGAGAGCAACAGACTTGGTTGCTGCCACCCGCTGCTAAGTGGCCCCCTAATGGGGTTTGGAGGCAGGTAAAGGTTTCTTTTGGCGTGTGAAGGGGTTTTGTGGGCATCTAGAAGGGGTGTGGAGCCCCCTGAAAGGGTCAGGGATAGTGTCAGGGGGTTCTGGGCTGGTCCACCAGCGGGTCTGGGGACATTGGAAGCATCTGGGGGTACCTAAAATGGAGCTGGGTGTTTCAGATGGGGGGTTTGGGTGCAACCAAAGGGGTTTTGTGGGCATCTAAGTTGGGGAATCTGTGGGGGTCCTGAAGGAGTTGGGGGGTTCTCAGTGAGGTTTTGGAGTCTCTATGGAGTCCCTGTTGTATCTTGGGTCTGCTGTGGGATTGGTAGTGACTGGGTGCTCCGGTTTTGGTGGCTCCAGGGCAGCAGGTACCCACAGGGCTGTGCCTTGCTTTATGTTCCCCAGCTGTGGGCCAAGCAGGAGCCCCAGGGGAAGGGAATTTCAGCATGTGGCAGGTGATAGTGGAGGCGACTTCCTGACAAAATGGCTTTGGGGGTTTGGTTAGGTCTTGTTTTTATGGTTGACTCACTCTTGCTTTCTTTCCTTTTTTTTCAGGGAGCTTAACTGCTTTGCCTGAGGACCAGTTGCAGATTTGTTTTCGGCCTCAGCCACAAGCCCTGACACGGAGCGGGATGCTTTGGTGTCAGAATGTGGAGCTGTTGGAAACCAAATTGCTCACTGAAAAAAAGAAGAGGAATAATTTGTCATAAAAAAATCCCCACAGTTCCTGTAAGCTTTCGAGTTCCTACTTAATAATATAAAGCAGTTTGTGGTTTGGTTGTTTTGGTTTTTTTCTTGTTGTGCTGCAAAGATTTTGATAGGAATTTCTAGGTATTAACTACAGCCAGAGCAAGCCTCTACTTGCCCTGGGAACGCAGTGAAAACCTTTTGGGAATTGGTTCTGCTCTGTTACTCCTCAAGCTATGAGCAGACACACAGACAGTTGTTAACAGAGTTTCTTTGTGCATTCCAGGTCTGGTGTGTTCAGACCGGCAGGATCTTCCTGGGCCATCCGATTACGGTTTCTGTTGACACTTTTCAGCCCTTACATCCGGTTTGCCGACAGAGGACGTTGGTTTGTGGGCCCTGGCAGCGACAGTTTTCCAAAGAGGAGCTCTAAGGCCAGCTGCAAGGTTAGGTTTGGATTCTCCTGGGGTGCCTGTGCTTGAAAGTCCCCCAGAGGCCGTGCAGAGTGGTGCTCGCAGTAGCTCTGTGCAAGTCTGCCATGGGCTCAGGAGGCCAGTATCTAGAGAGAGGGAAGGACAGAGACACTTCTAAGACAGTTTTAAAGAAATAATTATGAGAAGAGGCAAATTAATTCTGGGGACTCATGTGACATATCTGTTTAAGAGAAAAAAAAATGAAGGGGGTTTCTGACCATAACCAGGCTGACAAAGCACAGTAATGTGGTTTCCTATGGGATTCAACTCCTCCTGCATTGCACAGGACACTTCAACAGCTGTCCTGACAAGCTCTAAGTAATGAACTTAATCCACCCTGTGCGAGCAATGGGGCAAAAGATTACAAAATCCATGTATGCAGTTGAGATGTGTTACGTTGGGACGCCCAGGATACACCCCATCAAGCTCTCCTAGTGTTTAGACGCAAGATGGAAGAAGGAAGGGGGAAGACAGAGCAGAAGGTATATTTAAATATGAAAGTCCTAGGCTGAAAGAAAAGAAAAACATTTTAAAGAGCACTCAGTGAGACTCTGTCACCAGCATAGCTAATCACAGAATCACTGAGTGTTAGGGGCTGGAAGGGACCCCAAAATAGCATCCGGTCCAACCCCTGTGCCAGTGCAGGATCACCTGGGGCAGGTTTTGAATGTCTCCAGAGACTCCACTAACTCTCTGGGCAGCCTGCTCCCGGGCTCTGGCACACACAGTGAAAAGGTTTTCCCTTCTGTTCCTGTGGAACTTCCTCCTTTTATTCGTCGGACACAGTGAAGCCGCTGGGTCGTGTTGCTGCGGCAAGGTGACCCACCCTGTAGTTCAGGGCCTGGGTCTGTGCCTTCATGGCAGCCTGTTCCCTTGGCACCCTGTCAGCTTAACAGCCCTGTACTCGGGGCCTGTGTGATGAGTTGTGGAGCCCTCCATCCCCCTTCTGTCCCCAGCAGCAGCCCAAGGTCCCTGTAAGCAGGGCTGGGGAGGCTGCTTTAGGCAGCTAACAGGAACCAACCTTGCCTGGCCCTTAGGGGGCTGAGGTCAGTCCCTGGGCTCCTGAAGAGGTGGTGTTGCGCTGCTGCCAGGAGGGCGGGCCCGTAGGTGGGGCACGGGCCAGAGCCTGTGGCTCTCTGTGGGGCTTTTTGGGAGTGCTGCTGAGGCCTCACTCTGTCCTGTTGGCATCCTGTGTCAGGGTAGCCAGATCCTAGGCCTGATGTCTATCGTTAGCTCAATCGCAGAATTTGCTCGTCTGCTGTTCCTGTCCGTAAATTTTTGCCAGTGCTTCTGTAATAAAAAGGTTTTTATTTCTCCTGTAACTTGCAAGCTGGTGACCTCCTTAGGAGCACCACTGTGTTGTTCACAAAGTTCTTTGCTGTTGCAAAGCTGGGAGAAGTGTGAGGTTCAGCTGATGAAGTTTCTCTCTTTAGGGGTGTCTGCTCAGCCATCCTCTTCCTGGATCTCGGAGCTTTGTCTCTCCCTGTTTGCGGTGCCCCGACAAGGACTTGTGCCGACACATCCTCGGGAAGCTGAAACCACCAAAGGGTTTAATGGGTTTGAGACAAAATTCACCCAACTCCTTCTGCGGTGGTGTACGGGAAAGAGTCGGTAGGGGAAGCCGCAGGACAGCCTGCAGCAAAGCTCAGGACTTGCTCCCTCGCCTCTGCCTTCTGCACGTCTCCTCGTCAGCCGCCTGTAAGCGAGACGCTTCACCAGCTGGCTTGTTTGAATTCAGCAAAGTTATGGCATGGAAGTTATCTGGTAGGAGTCGTTGCTAAACAGATGTAGTTGAAGCTTTGTATCTTCCGTTCTCTCTACTAGTTATTCTAATCTTGCCCTGTTGGTTTAGCCCATCAGTTTTCATGTTCTCTTCATCTATTAATAGCAGAAGAAAGGGCCCCTTGATTCCAGTATTTCTTGCTGTAGTTCAGAGGTAGAGTTGGCTTTCCCTCTGACCTTTTACACTTTTACTTTGTGTTAAGTGGAACCCAAAACTGAATAGGATACTTTGTGTAAAGCTTGAGCAGCCCTTAACTTTCGAATTATTATACTGCATGCACTACTGCTTTGCAACATTCACAGGACTGTGGTGGTGTCAGATGGTTCACTTGCATTTAGCTCCTCAGGGGCCAGTCCTTCCTTTGGGCTGATAGTCTTGGCCAAAGCTGCAATGTTCAGTCCTTGCTGTGAAAGGCAGGAGGTGCTGGCTGGGCAGTTTGCTTTATTTTGTGCCTTTTTGGGGGTGAATCAAAGGGAGTGGGGGGATTGTGGGTGGGCTAGTTCTGCCACGTGGGGCAGGGGGCTGCTGCAGCAGAGGAGCAGGTGAGCGAGGGCTGGGGACCCCCCCTAAAGTGCTGAAAATTCTCCGAGGGGACCACACTATCTTTAAAAGTGTAAGTACTGGGGTGAGGCGAGGCGGAGGCAAACCTCTGGTTTGCAGCTGGAGAGGGAGGGCTTGGAGTGACTGGTGCGTAAGAAAGCTTTGGAAACGACCCCTGTCTGCCCTCTCTGCTTCTAAAAGGCTTTTAGCATTGGAAAATAAAACCCACATGGGGGCCCGGCTGCTGCCCACTCCCAGGGAGGTGCTCAGTGCTGCCACCCGGTGTGTAACGGCCGGCAGTGCAGCCGTGCCGCGGCGTGTGCCGCCCCGTGGGAACTCAATGCTGCCACCCGGTGTGTAATGGCCGGCAGTGCAGCCGTGCCGCGGCGTGTGTCGCCCCGGGGGAGCGCAATGCTGCCACCCGGTGTGTAATGGCCGGCAGTGCAGCCGTACCGCGGCGTGTGCCGCCCCGGGGGAGCTAATTTGTGCAGCCTAACTGCGCTGAATGCTCGAAAATTCTTAGGGGAAGAGCGGAGAGCGGAGAGCTTGACTCGAGCGTCGCTATGGATCCGGCGCCTGCGCCCTAGCCCGGCTCTGCTCGCGCCAGGGGGGCAGCGTCCCGGTGGTCGCTATGGATACGGCGCCTGCGCCGCAGCGGGTCCGGTCCAGCGCACGCGCCCTCCTCGCGGGCTTCGCCCCGCTTTTCTGGCCGGGGGGGCGGGCGCCGCGCTGAGCAGCTTTGGAGCCGGAGCGGTCGCGGAGAGCCCTGATTCGGCGCCTGACGCCGTTCTGTGCCCCAGGGTGCCTGCGAACCGCCGTCCTTTGGCGGGGCAAGGGGTCCTGGCGCATTCGGGGAGCTTGCAGTGCAGTTTCCGGTGTCGCTGCCGGCCCGGGACTCCCAGGTGTGTTCCTTCCGGCGTCTGAAGGTGGTCTGGGGCCATCGGCAGGGCTTTTGGGGGTGACGGAGGAGGTCTGGGGACACCTAAAAGGGTCTGGGGATATGTAAAGTTCTCGTGGGGCCATCTGAAAGGATCAAGGGTCCTGGGAGACAACTGGAAGCAGCAGGAACCCAACTGGGACAAAACTGGGAGACATCTGTGAAAGTCCCCTCCCAGTCCATTCCCACTATGTCCCCTCCCTGTCCATCCATGTCCCCTCCGACATTGTCCCACTCCCTCCCCAGTCCCCTCCCAGTCCCTCCCTGTTTATTCCTGTCCCTCCCAGTACCTCCGAATCCCTTCTACTCCTATCCCAGTATGGGAGGAGACCAGTAGGGACCAGGAGGCACTGGGAGACATACCTGGACCAGGTGGAGGCATTGCTGGAGCCCTGGGACACAACTGGAAGCAGTGGGAACCCAACTGGGAGCACTAGGGGTCCCTGGGAGGAACTGGGAGACAACTGGGGGAGCACTGGGAGTATCTCCCCATGACCCCCAGTGCCCCCCTGAGCCCCTCCAGACTGCCCCAAAGTCTTTCCACAGTCTCTGAGTTCTTCCCAGTGCCATGTAGAGCCCTTCCCAGTACCTCCCAGTTAACCCTTAGAATTCCCCAGTGCCCCTCACTCCCCCCCAGTAACCCTCCCCCCCCAGAGTCCTTCCACAGCCTCCCAGTACCTTCTAGTACTTCCCAGTAACCCCCAGTTCCTCCTCGTACCTCTCAGTCTCACATAATCAGCCAGGTTTGAAGAGACCTCAGATTTCATCAATTCCCTCCTATGTCTGCATCCCTATCCCCTCCTCACAATTAAACCATGGCTCCAGGTGCCACATCCAGTTCTTTTTTGGAACACCTCCAGGGATGGGGACTCCACCACCTCCCTGGGCAGCACATTCCAATGGCCAATTTCTCTTTCTGGGATGAACTTTGTCCTCACCTCCAGCCTAAACCTCCCCTGGCACAGCTTGAGACTGTGTCCTCTTGTTCTGGTACTGGGTGCCTGGGTGAACAGACCAACCCCCACCTGGCTACAACCTGCCCTCAGGTAGTTGTAGAGAGCAAGAAGGTCTCCCCTGAGCCTCCTCTTCTCCAGGCTAAGCAACCCCAACTCCCTCAGCCTTGCCTCACAGGGCTGTGCTCCAGACCCCTCCCCAGCTTTGTTGCCCTTCTCTGGACACCTTCCAGCATCTCAACATCTTTCCTAAACTGAGGGGCCCAGGAACTGGACACAGAACTCAAGGTGTGGCCTGACCAGTGCTGAGCACAGGGCAGAATGACCTCCCTGCTCCTGCTGGCCACACTGTTCCTGATGCAGGCCAGGATGTATTTGGCCTTCTTGGCCACCTGGGCACACTGCTGGCTCATGTTCAGCTGGTGTCAACCAGCACCCTCAGGTCCCTTTCTGCCTGGTTCCTCTCCAGCTAGTCTGACCCCAGCCTGTAGCAATGCCTGGGGTTGTTGTGGTAATGTGTAGAACCTGGCACTTGGATGTGTTCAATATCATGCCCTTGGACTCTGCCTGGAGGAAAGCAGAAAGTATCTATGGAAGGTTTCAGGACAGGAAAGAACAACAGGCTGCTGACGATGGAAGAACGGTCTGATGATAAAGAAGAGCTGACTGCAGTAAACAGCCTTGAAGTGCGAGACAGAAGGACGCTCGCCTCTGTGCTGGAGAAGCTCAATCCCTCCCAGTCTCCTTCTCATCTTGCAGCGTGGCAGATTTCCCGGAGTGGGAAAGCAGAGCCGCGCTCTCTTTGGTCAGTGCAGTTTAGGTGGGAAGTGCTTCCACTGGCTCCATTGGTCCAGATCACCCCAGTTTGGGCTCTGTTTACTTTGGGGCCATTTGGGCCCATTTAGGATCCTCTTTGGGACTTTTTTCCCAGTTGTTCCCAGTCCCTTCCAGTTCCTTTGGAGCTCTCTCACAGTTCTCCCCAGTGCCTCCCACTTGAGCCTCCACTACCTCTTAGTCTCTACCAGTTTCCTTCCAGTTTTCTTTCAGTCTCTTGACAGTTTCCTCCTCCTTCCCTCCCAGATTCCACCTCGTGCCCTCCCAGTCCCTCCCAGTTTCTTCCCAGTTGCTTCCAGTTCTCTCCCAGTCCTTTGGTGGGAGAAAACTGTTGGGACCGGGAGGGCACCGGGAGGAGGCCATTACTGTGTAGTTTGGTAATACTGACGGCTGCAGCTGGTGCTGAGCTAAACAGAATGATCACAGAAGGCTTTTGCTCTGAAGCCAGAGCTGCCTGCTGGGGGAACGAACGTTTTTCTGACAGCTCTTGGAGGAACATTTCTGTACAGGTGTTCCCCAGGGCTCCTCAGCTGCTCAGAACTCAACGTGTTGCCTTGGAGGGGAATAAAACCCATGGAAAGCTGAGCGTGAGGTGACAACGCAGGCACCGCCCCCCTCCAGCGTGGCACCGCCCCCCTCCAGCGTGGCACCACCCTCCCCCAGCGTGGCACCGCCCCCCCAGCGTGGCACCGCCCCCTTCCAGCTTGGCGCCGCCCCCCCCAGCGTGTCACCGCCCCCCAGCCTGAACCCCACCCCCCAGCATGGCACCGCCCTCAACAACATGGCGCCAGATGCTTTAAAATGGCTCAGTGCAGGGTTGTGGCTGGTAGAGGTTGGAGCTCTTCTGCTGTGTCCCAGGTCAGTGCCAGTCTCTGCTGCTTTGTGGAGTTTCTCTATAGCAGCCGCTGGAGCTGCGCGGGGCTTGGGTGGGTGGCCACCGGCGGGGTAGCGCGGGGCTTTTGCGGAGGGGGGGGGGGGGGGTGTGTGTCCCAGCTTGGCCGGCGGGGCTCTGCGGGGGTCGTGGCTGCTGCCTCAGCCGTACCCAGAGGCCCCGTGGGAGCTCAATGCTGCTACCCGGTGTGTAACGGCCGGCAGTGCAGCCGTGCCGCGGCGTGTGCCGCCCCGGGGGAGCTAATTTCTGCAGCCTAACTGCGCTGAATGCTCGAAAATTCTTAGGGGAAGAGCGGAGAGCTTGACTCGAGCGTCGCTATGGATCCGGTGCCTGCGCCCTAGCCCGGCTCTGCTGGCGCCAGGGGGGCAGCGTCCCGATGGTCGCTATGGATCCGGTGCCTGCGCCCTAGCCCGGCTCTGCTGGTGCCAGGGGGGCAGCGTCCCGGTGGTCGCTATGGATCCTGCGCCTGCGCCCTAGCCCGGCTCTGCTCACGCCTGAGGGGCAGCGTCCCGGTAGTCGTTATGGATACGGCGCCTGCGCCGCAGCGGGTCCGGTCCAGCGCACGCGCCCTCCTCGCGGGCTGTGCCCCGCTTTTCTGGCCGGGGGGGCGGGCACCGCGCTGAGCAGCTTTGGAGCCGGAGCGGTCGCGGAGAGCCCTGATTCGGCGCCTGACGCCGTTCTGTGCCCCAGGGTGCCTGCGAACCGCCGTCCTTTGGCGGGGCAAGGGGTGCTGGCGCATTCGGGGAGCTTGCAGTGAGGTTTCCGGTGTCGCTGCCGGCCCGGGACTCCCAGGTGTGTTCCTTCCGGCGTCTGAAGGTGGTCTGGGGCCATCGGCAGGGCTTTTGGGGGTGACGGAGGAGGTCTGGGGACACCTAAAAGGGTCTGGGGATACGTAAAGTTCTCGTGGGGCCATCTGAAAGGATCGAGGGTCGTGGAGAGGCAGCTGGGCACCTCCGTCGGACCCTTTGGGAGGTCTCTGCATGCTCCCGTGGGAGCTGGGGGTGTCTCGGGGTGGGTTTGGGTTTGGGTTTGTGCTGCAAACAGCGTTGATAATGACTTAGAGAAAGACACACAAGAGACTCAGTAAGTCTCTTGTATCGTGCTTCTATTCTGGCGCCTGACACAGGTAGGATCATTTCAAAAGAGCTGTGTGTCTTCAGAGAGGTTTGGGCAAACTTTTATACAAAATGTTATCTGTCTATAATGACAGAGATCCAGATGCTTCCTATCTATACAAAGCTTATACTTCTGCTCTTTTAGATAGATACATATCATGCAGGTGGCCTTTGTCTTATACAAAAGAGTATCTTGTCCAAGACTAACAGAAGTGAATCACTGACAAATCCTGTTATTCCTTCTCTATCCAAAGGCTGTCTGCCAGCCCCTCTCCCCCTCCCTGCGTCCCAGCATTTCAGCTAACAAGCGGAAAATTCTTATCAACTCTGTGGTTCTGTTAATGAGACTTTTCTGTTCATCAGTTCCCCCCTTTCTCACAGCCAACAGTATATTCCTATACTATATTTTCTTAAGTCAAACTTTGGACCCAGGCTTTCTGAGCTATCTTTCCCATGCTGACAATTGTGGAAGGTACTCTCAGATGTAATCACCCAGTCTGATGCCCCCCAAGTCCAATTCATTGAGGCTTCCCCAAATAAAGGGGTCCTCATTTGGCCTCGAGGAAGTTCAGTGCATATCCAACAGTTAGAGAGATTAGTTTGCAAAGCCAATTCTTGCCTAACGTGTAAGTACATATTGCCTTCCCATCCCTCAATTTCCTTGCTGTGCTGCAAAGATTTTGAGAGGAATTTCTAGGTATTAACTACAGCCAGGGCAATCCTTCAAGTGCCCTAGGAATGCAGTGAAAACCTTTTGGGAATTGTTCCTGCTCTGGTACTCCTCAAGCTATGAGGAGCTCTTCAGGGCAGCTCCAAGGTTAGGTTTGGATTCTCCTGGAGTCGCACACAGAACGAGTCTCACGATTCCAGTGGTCTAATTTCATAGCTGCATTTTCTTCTCTCTGCCTAGGTGACAGGACGACCTCACTAATCAAGAGAGATAGCCTGAGCTCTGCAGGAACCTTGAACCCAAGCAGCCAGTGCCTTCTGTGAGTACAAGCTGTCCTTGCTCAATGTGGAACTAGTTGAGAGCTGAAGCCAGACCATACCTTAATTCCCTCAGCTTCCTCTTCTGCAGATTAAACAGTCCCAGTTCCTTCAGCCACTCCTCGTAAGGCTTGTTATCCAGACCCCTCACCATGTTAGTCTGAGGTATTCCAGCAGAGAAAAAGCTGTGCTCTTAATCGAGAGATTGCAGAACAGTAGTAATGTGGATGCAAAAAGGCTTTGAAATGACTCTTATTTGCAAACTAAAAAACCCCACAAGACACACAAAAGAAACATCACTGGTTTTATTTTTAGTTTCTTAATTTGAATGGGAAGTCAAGGGGAATATAGAGGCATGTGGGGACCAATGGAAGGTCTCCTGTGGGTATTTTAGTCGGATGGTTAGGGTTAGTTGTGGTGGTGGGGGGAAAGCTTTGCAGTAGTGGCCTTTGTGGCGGGGGTCCAAATAACCCTAAATATCCAACTAATCCTTTGGGAGACTCTCCAGAGGCCCTCCTGATCCCTCTATGTGCCCCCAAATTCCCCTTTGATACCCCCAGGTGCACCTTAGGTGCCAACCGATCCCCTTAAGAGGGGTGGCAACACTGACCAGTTAGGGGCTTCTCTTGCCCCTGTGTGTGGGGAGCAGCTGAGTGGGGCCCTCTTTGAAGGTTTTTCCATTTGTATTGAAAACTAAGAAACAAAAAGAAAAAAACCCCAAAGAAACAAAGAAGGGCACCCCCCCTCCCGTGACAGACAAAAAGGAAGGTCTACTGTTTTTATGTGATACACATGTTATATTTCTGCTTTGAAACCCTGTTTTGCTCTCCCTAGAATTTGCTTTTACATTCCAGAAGCTCTCCTGTTTAAGTGGATGTAGAAGAATAGTATTATGTGGGAAGATGTTTTGGGATAGCTTTGGAAGACTATGGGGAAGATTTGCCTTTGCTCAAGTCAGAGAAAGCTATGTTTTGCCTTTGACTCTGAGAGTAATGTAAACACTTTGGAACCGAAGGAGAGAAACTGGGCAGAGTTTGGTTGGACGTGTTAAAATAGTTTTGTTGTTACGACCTACTGTATGCCTTAATTACACGTATGCCAGTAGAAAATGCCCAACTGAGATGTGCCACGTGTGCCTTCTGATTAGACTATATAACTTTGCTGTATAATGTAATAAATGTCTTCAGCTGCTTACATCTGGCCCAGAAAGCACTGCTCAAAGTAAGTAAAACATCTATACTACAGTGTTAATTTGTAAGAAAGGAGGCTTTGAAATGGGGTACGTGGGGTTCTCAAATATATAAATGTGCAGTGTGTATCTATAGTATGCAAAGAGTGGCTTTTTAAAACGTATCGATTTTGTTGTCAATTGTTTTTTATGTGAAAGGAAAACCCTCTGAACGGAGGCTGGCTGAGCCTGATAAGAAAAATTAACCTTTTTGTATAAAATAAGAATTAACATGGGAAAAGATTAACCTTTTATATGAAATAAGAATGGTAAACTGTGAGCATCAAAGGAGCAAAATAACAACAAGGGATAGTTAAGTGACTGATTTTAAAAAAAAGATGAAAAACATATGCAGTAACCCACAGAAAACACAAAAAAAGGCAATAGATTTCTGGCACTGAAACACTACCACTTCCTGTATTATAGAAATAACCTGAGCATGTGAAGTTGTTTGGCACATGGCTTCAGGAGAGATCCCACGTCTGTCCAGCACTGTAATAAAGCATGTAAAACTCCAACTTATTTGAGTTGTGGAGTTTGTCTTTTTCCACAGATCATTTTTTTGCCACCGCAGCGGGACCTGCCGAGGAACGGGATCTCTCCGGGTGCCCCCTCCGAGGCTTCTCGGGCAGAGCTCCTTAAACTCTCTCAGGTCAGCGCAGGAACGGACAAGGGCCACCAGGCAGAAAAACGTATGCTTTGAAGGGAAAGGGGCAATGCATAAGCTGTAACGGGACCCCTTACACGGGAGAGGCAAATTGCTGTCCGAGGTAAAAGAGCTCTTGGGTCAGAACCAGGGAGTTCCAAAAGTAGTATAAGCATTGTTTCTGTTATTCTTTTATTACAGGTACTGCTTAACTTGAAGTATTACAGATGTTAAGTGTATGGGGTCGGCAGATCCTCTAAGAACTTAAAGTATTGTAGACATTGTCCGTGGGGAAGCAGGGATAGTTCCCTAAGGAACTTAATGTTAGAAACCTTGTTTAGAGCGTGTGGCTGAGTGTGCACGATCGAGACACAGAAGGAAAAAAAACCCAAAAAACTATGAAGCGAGAGGGAGTCTCAATCCATCCAACTCCATAGCTCTCCTGTTCAAGTAGATGTAGAAGAATAGTATTGATTTGTATGAAAGGAGGCTTTGAAATGAGCTACATGGGGTTCTGAAATATATAAGTATACAGTGTGCTTCCGTAATACAGAGTGGATTTTCTTTTGTGTGTATAATAGGGCTTTTTGCTTATTTTCTATGCTGAAAAGGTGGTACCGTGTTGCATTATACAAAATGGAAGCTGGGGCCAAGCATATGGGAACAGGGGGATCCCCTGAGAACTTAAGGTATTGTAGTGTTATCTGCGTGGAACCAGGGGAAGTTCCTAAAAGACCTTAAAATGTTAGAAACGTAGTTTGTGTGGAGCGTGCAGCTGAGCATGGGCACGGTTGAGATGTAGAAAAAAATCTCCAAAGCGAGTTGGAGTCCTGACCTGCAGTTCTGTGATAAGCATGGCCAGAGACACACGAAGTGAAAATTTTAAATGTGAGCGTGGCCAGTAATTGTATGTTTAGGACCTTTCAGCAAAGCGAGAGCATTTTCTTTCCCTGAAAGGATGGTGGCTCTGCAAGCCTGACTACTTCAGACTGAGCCCAGTGGGACTCAGCTCCCCTCGGTGGTGCCCGGCTCTGCTGAGGATGGCTCTTTGCTCAGCTTTTTTCTGGCTTCCTTGGGCTCTCCTCCAGGTAAGTGTCAACCTCCTCTGCTCTCTGGGGCTCTTCTGTATCAGCCTGGAACATTTGAAATGCCTGCATGTTCTTGGAGGGGATTAAAACCCCTAAGTGGCCAGCTAACCCTGACCCTCCTCCAACTCCATAGCTGTCCTGTTTAACGAGGTGTAGAAATACAGAATTAGTCTCAAAAGAGGCTTTGAAATGAGCTACATGGGGTTCTGTGTTACGTAAACTTGCAGTGTATATCTATAATACACAAAGAATGGATTTTCCTTTGTGTGTGTTCTAGGATTTTTAAATATTCATTGGCTTGGTTGTTTGTGGTTTTTTTTGTTTGTGTGTTTTTGTTTTTTTTTTTAATTTGAATGAAAAACCTTCTGAACAGAGGCCGGCTGAGGCGCTTCCCATGCACAGCAGCATGAGATAGCCCCCTAACTGGTCAGTGTTGCCACCTCTCCTAAGGGGGTCTCTGTGCATCTGTGGTGGGTGTGGGGCTACCCAAAGGGAATTTAGGGGCATGTGGATGCCGATGGAGGGTCTCCAGTGGGTATTCTAGTGGGATGGTTAGGGCTAGTTGTGGTTGGCTGGCGGCAAGCGCCGTAGTAGTCGTCGTTGTTCTGGTATTTGTCGTGGTTGTGGTTGGCTGGTGGCAGGCGCCGTAATAGTTGCTGTTTTTCTGGTGGTTGCTGTGGTTGGCTGGCAGCAGGCGCCGTAGCAGTTGCTGTTTTTCTGGCAGTTGTCGTGGTTGTGGTTGGCTGGCGGCAGGCACCGTTGCGGTGGTTGTGGTTGGCTGGCGGCAGGTGCCATAGTATTTGTTGTTGTGGTGGTGGTTGTCGTGGTTGTGGTTGGCTGGTGGCAGGCACCGTAGTAGTAGTAGCTGTTCTGGTTGTTGTGGTTGGCTGTCGGCAAGTAACCCTAAAGGTCCGACTAAAAGATTCTCTTGGAGCCTTCTGGAGGCTCCCCACATCCCTCCATATGGCCCCAAATTCTCCAGTGCTACCCTCAGACCCACCTCAGTTGCCATCAGAACCCCTTAAAAGGCGTGTTAACAGCCCACTTAGGGGCCTCTGTTGCCCTTGTGTATGGGGGAAGGAGTTTTGCTAAGCTCTGTTCAGAGGGCTTTCCATTCAAATTAAAAACAAAGAACAAATAATTCCACAACAAATAAAACAAGAAATAATAAAGACAGATGTCCCTTGATACACACAAAGGAAGGTCCCCTGTTTTTAATTGATACACCTTTTGTAGGTATGTTCTCAACATTTATTTTGCTCTACTTTAGAATTTGCTTCTGCATTCCAGAAGCATTTGCATCTAATAGAGGAGGTCCAGTGGGGATGACTTCAAAACCTTTTCAAATAGCAATTAATACCATTATTGTCTATCAATATAAAGGGGAGAGATTTTCAGTTCGATTTTTAGTCTTGGGGTGAGTTGCCTCAGCGCTCTGAGAGACGCGAGAGGCGGCTCGGCTCCCCTCGGCAGAAAAGAGGAATAAGGGTAAAGCGTGTGGGATCGGGGGATCCCGTAACAACGTAATGTATTGTAGGATTGTCTGTGGGGAAGCAGGGGAAGTTGCTAAAAGAACCTAAAAGTGAAACTTGTGAATGGGAGCGTGGCCACTATTTGTGTGTTTAGGACCGGTCATTGTTGTTTTATTTGGTTTTGGTGTGCGTTTGGAGGGGAAAAGGGTTTCTATTTAAAAACTAAGAAACAGACGACATGCGGTGGCTCAGGTGTGGGATGTCACGAGATGAAACGATGACCTGAAATGAAAGGGTGTGGGGCTCTCTGAACTGAAAAGAGGTGAAATGCTGCAATGGTGACCTGAAATGAAATGGTGTGGGGCTCTCTGAAATGATGAAGCGCTGCAGTGCTGATGTGAAATGAAATGATGTGGGGCTCTGTGAAATGAAATGATGAAACGATGTCCTGAAACGAAACGGTGGGCTTTCTGAAATGAAATGCTGCAATGCTGTCCTGAAATGAAATGGTGTGGGGCTCTCTGAACTGAAAAGAGGTGAAATGCTGCAATGGTGACCTGAAGTGAAATGGTGTGGGGCCCTGTGAAATGAAATGATGAAACGATGACCTGAAATGAAACGGTGGGCTCTCTGAAATGAAATGGTGCAATGCTGAAGTGAAATGAAATGGTGTGGGGCTCTCTGCAATGATGAAGCGCTGCAATGCTGATGTGAAATGAAATGGTGCGGGGCTCTGTGAAATGAAATGATGAAACGATGTCCTGAAATGAAACGGTGGGCTCTCTGAAATGAAATGCTGCAATGCTGACGTGAAATGAAATGGTGTGGGGCTCTGTGAAATGAAATGCTGCAATGCTGAAGTGAAATGTAATGGTGTGGGGCTCTGTGAAATGAAATGCTGAAATACTGCAATGCTGACCTGAAATGAAAGGGTGTGGGGCTCTCTGAACTGAAAAGAGGTGAAATGCTGCAATGCTGACCTGAAATGAAATGGTGTGGGGCTCTCTGAAATGATGAAGCACTGCAATGCTGATGTGAAGTGAAATGGTGCGGGGCCCTCTGAAGTGAAATGGTGCGGGGCCCTCTGAAGTGAAATGGTGCGGGGCCCTCTGAAATGAAATGGTGCGGGGCTCTCTGAAATGAAATGATGACCTGAAATGAAATGGTGTGGGGCTCTCTGAAATGAAATGCTGCAATGCTGACCTGAAATGAAAGGGTGTGGGGCTCTCTGAAATGATGAAGCGCTGCAATGCTGATGTGAAATGAAATGGTGCGGGGCTCTCTGAAATGAAATGGTGCGGGGCTCTCTGAAATGATGAACTGCTCCAATGCTGACGTGAAATGAAATGGTGCGGGGCTTTCTGAAACGAAATGATGTCCTGAAATGAAATGGTGGGCTCTCTGAAATGAAATGATGACCTGAAATGAAATGGTGTGGGGCTCTCTGAAATGAAATGCTGCAATGCTGACCTGAAGTGAAATGGTGTGGGGCTCTCTGAAATGAAAAGAGGTGAAATGCTGCAATGCTGACCTGAAGTGAAATGGTGTGGGGCTCTCTGAAATGAAATGCTTCAGTGCTGACCTGAAATGAAATGGCGTGGGGCTCTCCGAATTGAAATGCTGAAATGCTGCAATGGTGACCTGAAATGAAAGGGTGTGGGGCTCTGTGAAATGAAACGCTGCAATGGTGTGGGGTTCTCTGAAATGAAGAGGTGAGATGTTGAAATGGTGACCTGGAATGCAATGTTGAGTGTGGGCACAATGGAGACGTAGAGAAAAATCTACTAACTGAGTTGGAGTCATGATCTGTGGTTCCATGTCTCTGTGACAGCATGGCCAGAGACACATGAAAATTGTAAATGAGTGTGTGGCCAGTAATTGTATGCCTAGGACCAGTCAGCAAAGTGAGAGAGCCTAAAAGGATGGTGGCTCTGTCAGGCTGGGCTACTTCAGACCTTGCTCGGTGGGGCTCAGCTCACCACGGTGGTTCCCGGCTCTGCTGAGGTCAGCTCTTTGCTCGGATTTTTCCTGGTTTCTTTGGACTCCCTTCTAGGTAAGTGCCAGCCTCTGCTGCTCTCAGCTTGTTGGAAATGCTTGCATGTTCTTGGAGGGGATTAAAATCCCTAGGAGGCCAGCTAACCCTGTCACCCATCCCCTCCAACTTCATAGATCTCCTGTTCAACTGGGTGTAGAAGCGCAGTATTAATTTGTCTGAAAAGAGGCTCGGCTCCTCGGCTGGGCTCGGCTGGCTCGGCTCCTCGGCTGGGCTCGGCTCGGCTCCTCAGCTGGGCTCGGCTCGGCTCGGCTCCTCGGCTGGGCTCGGCTCGGCTCGGCTGGGCTCGGCGGCCCGGCTCGGCTCCTCGGCTCGGCTCCTCGGCTCGGCTCCTCGGCTCGGCTCCTCGGCGCCATCTCAGATGCCATCAGAACCCCTTGAAAGGTATTGTGGCAGCCCAGTTAGGGGCTTCTCTTGCCTTCGTGCATGGGGAAGCAGCTTTGCTGGGCTCTGTTCAGAGGGCTTTGCGTTCAAAATAAAAACAAAAGAGCAAGTAAGTCCACGACAAATTAAAAAAAAAAAAATGATAAATGCCTTCCTGATTACACACAAGGGAAGGTCCCTGGTTTTTAATTCATACACCTTTTATAGGTATGTCTGCAATATCCGTTTTGTTCTACTTAGAATGTGCTTCTACAACTTAGAAGTTTTTGCATCTAATGGAAGTGATCCAGTGGGGGTGATTTCAAAGCCTTTTGTCATAGCAATTAATACCATTCTTGACTATCTATAAAGAGAGGGCTTTTTTTTTTCACTTTGATTTTTTGTCTTAGGGGGCAGCGTGTCTCGGTTCCCTGTGGCGGCTCATACGGTGCGCTCTGTGAAACAATGGTGCGCTCTGTGAAACAATGGTGCGCTCTGTGAAACAATGGTGCGCTCTGTGAAACAATGGTGCGCTCTGTGAAACAATGGTGCGCTCTGTGAAACAATGGTGCGCTCTGTGAAACAATGGTGCGCTCTGTGAAACAATGGTGCGCTCTGTGAAACAATGGTGCGCTCTGTGAAACAATGGTGCGCTCTGTGAAACAATGGTGCGCTCTGTGAAACAATGGTGCGCTCTGTGAAACAATGGTGCGCTCTGTGAAACAATGGTGCGCTCTGTGAAACAATGGTGCGCTCTGTGAAACAATGGTGCGCTCTGTGAAACAATGGTGCGCTCTGTGAAACAATGGTGCGCTCTGTGAAACAATGGTGCGCTCTGTGAAACAATGGTGCGCTCTGTGAAATGGATCCCTTGAGATCTTAATGAATTGTAGGATGGTTTGTGTGGAATCAGGGGAAGTTCCTCAGAGTACTTTAAATGTTTGACACTGATGTTATGAGCGTGCGGGGAGCGTGTGCAAGACCGAGACGTAGAAAATAGCTACGAAGCGAGCAGGAGTCCCGATCTGCGGTTCCACGTCTTCATGAGGAGCGTGGCCAGAGACGGACGAAGCGAAAGTTGTCAACGGGTGTGTGGCTAATAATTGTATGTGTAGGACCGGTCAGTAAAGAGAGACATTTTTCTTTCCCTAGAAGGATGGTGGCTCCATCAAGCCTGGCTGCTTTAGACCGGGCTCGGTGGGGCTCAGCTCCTCTTGGTGGTGCCAGGCTCTGCCAAGGTTGGCTCTTTGCTCAGCTTTTTTGATGTCCTTGGGTTCCCCTCCAGGTAAGTCCATGCCTCTGCTGCTCTCTGGGGTTCTTCTGTATCAACCTGGAATGTTTGAAATGCCTGCATGGTCTTGGAGGGGATTAAGACCCTGACCCCTCTCCTCCAACTCCCTAGCTCTCTTTTTTAACGAGGTGTAGAAGTGTGGTATTCATGTGTCTGAAAAGAGGCTTTGAAATGAGCTACACGGGATTCTGGAATACGTAAGCTTACAGAGCGTCCGTGTCATACACAAGGAGTGCTTTTTCCTTTGCGTGTGTTGTAGGGTTATTAAATATTTACTGATTTGGGCGTGTCTGTTTTTCTTTCTTTTATTAGACTGGAAAGCCTTCCGAACAGAAGCTGTCTGAGCTCCTTCCCATGCACAGCGGTAACAAACTGTGTTGCTGCCGAACGCTGTAAACTCACTGTGGGGCTGCCGAACGCTGTAAGCTAACAAACTGTGGGGCTGCTGAACTCTGTAAGCTAACAAACTGCGGGGCTGCCGAACGCTGTGTCCCTTAGGGATGTAATGAATTGTAGGATGGCTTGTGTGGAGGCAGGGGAGGTTCCTGCTATGTTTGACACTCTGTTGATGCTTTGAGCGTGCGAGTGAGAGCGGGCACGACTGAGACGTAGAAAATAGCTACAAAGCGAGCGGGAGTCCTGATCTGTGGTTCCACGTCTTCGCGAGGAGCGTGGCCAGAGACGGACGAAGCGAAAGTTGTCAACGGGCGTGTGGCTAGTAATTGTATGTGTAGGACCGGTCAGTAAAGAGAGACAATTTTCTTTCCCTAGAAGGATGTCGGCTCCGTCAAGCCCGGCTACTTTAGACTGGGCTCGGCCGGGCTCAGTTCCCCTCGGCGGCTCCGTTGAGGTCGGCTCTCTGCTCGGCTTTTTGGATGTCCTTGGGTTCCCCTCCAGGTAAGTCCAAGCCTCTTCTGCTCTCTGGGGTTCTTCTGTATCAACCTAGAAGGTTTGAAATGCCTGTATGTTCTTGGAGGGGATTATGACCCCTAGTAGGCCAGCTAACCCTGACCCCTCTCCTCCAGCTCCACGGCCCTCTTGTTTAAGAGGTGTGGAAGTGTGGTATTCATCTGCCCGAAAAGGGGCTTTGAAACGAGCTCCACGGGGTTGCGGAATACGTAAGCTTGCAGCGTGTCTGTCTAATATGCAAGGAACGCTTTTTCCTTTGCGTGCGTTGTAGGGTTATTAAGTATTCACTGACTTGGGCGTGTCTGGTTTTCTGTCTTTTATTAGAATGGAAAGCCTTCTGAACAGAAGCTGGCTAAGCTCCTTCCCACGCTCAGCGGTAACAAACCGTGTTGCCGCCGAACTCTGTAAGTCTACTGTGTGCTGCCGAACTCTGTAAGCTGAAAGTGTTGCTGCCGAACTCTGTAAGCGGACAGCGTTGCTGTTGAACTCTGTAAGCGGACTGTGTTGCCGTTGTACTCTGTAAAGTGAAAGTGTTGCCGCTGAACTCTGTAAACGGTCTGTGTTGCTGCTGAAACCTGTAAACTCATGGTGTTGCTGTTGAACCCTGTGAACTGACAGTGTTGCCGCTGAACCTTGTAAACTGACTGTGTCGGTCCTAAACCCTGTGTCCCTTAGGGATGTAATGAATTGTAGGATGGCTTGTGTGGAGGCAGGGGAGGTTCCTGCTATGTTTGACACTCTGTTGATGCTTTGAGCGTGCGAGTGAGAGCGGGCACGACTGAGACGTAGAAAATAGCTACAAAGCGAGCGGGAGTCCTGATCTGTGGTTCCACGTCTTCGCGAGGAGCGTGGCCAGAGACGGACGAAGCGAAAGTTGTCAACGGGCGTGTGGCTAGTAATTGTATGTGTAGGACCGGTCAGTAAAGAGAGACAATTTTCTTTCCCTAGAAGGATGGTGGCTCCGTCAAGCCTGGCTACTTTAGACCGGGCTAGGTGGGGCTTGGTGGTGCCAAGCTCTGCCAAGGTTGGCTCTTTGCTCAGCTTTTTTGATGTCCTTGGGTTCCCCTCCAGGTAAGTCCATGCCTCTGCTGCTCTCTGGGGTTCTTCTGTATCAACCTGGAATGTTTGAAATGCCTGCATGGTCTTGGAGGGGATTAAGACCCCTAGGAGGCCAGCTCACCCTGACCCCTCTCCTCCAACTCCCTAGCTCTCTTTTTTAACGAGGTGTAGAAGTGTGGTATTCATGTGTCTGAAAAGAGGCTTTGAAATGAGCTACACGGGGTTCTGGAATACGTAAGCTTACAGCGCGTCCGTGTCATACACAAGGAGTGCTTTTTCCTTTGTGTGTGTTGTAGGGTTATTAAATATTTACTGATTTGGGCGTGTCTGTTTTTCTTTCTTTTATTAGACTGGAAAGCCTTCCGAACAGAAGCTGTCTGCGCTCCTCCCATGCACAGCGGTAACAAACTGTGTTGCTGCCAAACGCTGTAAACTCACTGTGGGGCTGCCGAACGCTGTAAGCTAACAAACTGCAGGGCTGCCGAACTCTGTGTCCCTTAGGGATGTAATGAATTGTAGGATGGCTTGTGTGGAGGCAGGGTAGGTTCCTCCTATGTTTGACACCCTGTTTATGTTTGAGCGTGTGGGTGAGAGCAGGCACGGCAGAGACGTAGAAAGTAGCTACGAAGCGAGCGGGAGTCCCGATCTGCGTTTCCACGTCTTTGCGAGGAGCGTGGCCAGAGACGGACGAAGCAAAAGTTGTCAATGGGAGCGTGTGCAAGACTGAGACGTAGAAAATAGCTACGAAGTGAGCGGGAGTCCCGATCTGCAGTTCCACGTCTTCGTGAGGAGCGTGGCCAGAGACGGACGAAGCGAAAGTTGTGAATGGGTGTGTGGCTAGTAATTGTATGTGTAGGACTGGTCAGTAAAGAGAGAGCATTTTCTTTCCCTAGAAGGATGTCGGCTCCGTCAAGCCCGGCTACTTTAGACTGGGCTCGGCCGGGCTCAGTTCCCCTCGGTGGCTCCGTTGAGGTCGGCTCTCTGCTCGGCTTTTTGGATGTCCTTGGGTTCCCCTCCAGGTAAGTCCAAGCCTCTTCTGCTCTCTGGGGTTCTTCTGTATCAACCTAGAAGGTTTGAAATGCCTGTATGTTCTTGGAGGGGATTATGACCCCTAGTAGGCCAGCTAACCCTGACCCCTCTCCTCCAGCTCCACGGCCCTCTTGTTTAAGAGGTGTGGAAGTGTGGTATTCATCTGCCCGAAAAGGGGCTTTGAAACGAGCTCCACGGGGTTGCGGAATACGTAAGCTTGCAGCGTGTCTGTCTAATATGCAAGGAACGCTTTTTCCTTTGCGTGCGTTGTAGGGTTATTAAGTATTCACTGACTTGGGCGTGTCTGGTTTTCTGTCTTTTATTAGAATGGAAAGCCTTCTGAACAGAAGCTGGCTAAGCTCCTTCCCACGCTCAGCGGTAACAAACCGTGTTGCCGCTGAACTCTGTAAACTGACAGTGTCGCCGCCGAACTCTGTAAACTGACAGTGTCGCCGCCGAACTCTGTAAACTGACAGTGTCGCCGCTGAACTCTGTAAACTGACAGTGTCGCCGCTGAACTCTGTAAACTGACAGTGTTGCCGGTGAACTCTGTAAAGTGAAAGTGTTGCCGCTGAACTCTGTAAACGGTCTGTGTTGCTGCTGAAACCTGTAAACTCATGGTGTTGCTGTTGAACCCTGTGAACTGACAGTGTTGCCGCTGAACCTTGTAAACTGACTGTGTCGGTCCTAAACCCTGTGTCTCTTAGGGACGTAATGAATTGTAGGATGGCCTGTGTGGAGGCAGGGGAGGTTCCTGCTATGGTTGACACCCTGTTGATGCTTTGAGCGTGCGAGTGAGAGCGGGCACGACTGAGACGTAGAAAATAGCTACAAAGCGAGCGGGAGTCCTGATCTGTGGTTCCACGTCTTCGCGAGGAGCGTGGCCAGAGACGGACGAAGCGAAAGTTGTCAACGGGCGTGTGGCTAGTAATTGTATGTGTAGGACCGGTCAGTAAAGAGAGACAATTTTCTTTCCCTAGAAGGATGGTGGCTCCGTCAAGCCTGGCTACTTTAGACCGGGCTAGGTGGGGCTTGGTGGTGCCAAGCTCTGCCAAGGTTGGCTCTTTGCTCAGCTTTTTTGATGTCCTTGGGTTCCCCTCCAGGTAAGTCCATGCCTCTGCTGCTCTCTGGGGTTCTTCTGTATCAACCTGGAATGTTTGAAATGCCTGCATGGTCTTGGAGGGGATTAAGACCCCTAGGAGGCCAGCTCACCCTGACCCCTCTCCTCCAACTCCCTAGCTCTCTTTTTTAACGAGGTGTAGAAGTGTGGTATTCATGTGTCTGAAAAGAGGCTTTGAAATGAGCTACACGGGGTTCTGGAATACGTAAGCTTACAGCGCGTCCGTGTCATACACAAGGAGTGCTTTTTCCTTTGCGTGTGTTGTAGGGTTATTAAATATTTACTGATTTGGGCGTGTCTGTTTTTCTTTCTTTTATTAGACTGGAAAGCCTTCCGAACAGAAGCTGTCTGAGCTCCTTCCCATGCACAGCGGTAACAAACTGTGTTGCTGCCGAATGCTGTAAACTCACTGTGGGGCTGCCGAACGCTGTAAGCTAACAAACTGTGGGGCTGCTGAACGCTGTAAGCTAACAAACTGCGGGGCTGCCGAACGCTGTGTCCCTTAGGGATGTAATGAATTGTAGGATGGCTTGTGTGGAGGCAGGGGAGGTTCCTGCTATGTTTGACACTCTGTTGATGCTTTGAGCGTGCGAGTGAGAGCGGGCACGACTGAGACGTAGAAAATAGCTACAAAGCGAGCGGGAGTCCTGATCTGTGGTTCCACGTCTTCGCGAGGAGCGTGGCCAGAGACGGACGAAGCGAAAGTTGTCAACGGGCGTGTGGCTAGTAATTGTATGTGTAGGACCGGTCAGTAAAGAGAGACAATTTTCTTTCCCTAGAAGGATGTCGGCTCCGTCAAGCCCGGCTACTTTAGACTGGGCTCGGCCGGGCTCAGTTCCCCTCGGTGGCTCCGTTGAGGTCGGCTCTCTGCTCGGCTTTTTGGATGTCCTTGGGTTCCCCTCCAGGTAAGTCCAAGCCTCTTCTGCTCTCTGGGGTTCTTCTGTATCAACCTAGAAGGTTTGAAATGCCTGTATGTTCTTGGAGGGGATTATGACCCCTAGTAGGCCAGCTAACCCTGACCCCTCTCCTCCAGCTCCACGGCCCTCTTGTTTAAGAGGTGTGGAAGTGTGGTATTCATCTGCCCGAAAAGGGGCTTTGAAACGAGCTCCACGGGGTTGCGGAATACGTAAGCTTGCAGCGTGTCTGTCTAATATGCAAGGAACGCTTTTTCCTTTGCGTGCGTTGTAGGGTTATTAAGTATTCACTGACTTGGGCGTGTCTGGTTTTCTGTCTTTTATTAGAATGGAAAGCCTTCTGAACAGAAGCTGGCTAAGCTCCTTCCCACGCTCAGCGGTAACAAACCGTGTTGCCGCCGAACTCTGTAAACTGAAAGCGTTGCCGCTGAACTCTGTAAGTGGACAGCGTTGCTGTTGAACTCTGTAAGCGGACTGTGTTACCGCCAAACTCTGTAAGTGGACTGTGTGGCGGTTGAACTCTGTAAACTGACAGTGTCGCCGCTGAACTCTGTAAACTGACAGTGTCGCCGCTGAACTCTGTAAACTGACAGTGTCGCCGCTGAACTCTGTAAACTGACAGTGTCGCCGCTGAACTCTGTAAACTGACAGTGTCGCCGCTGAACTCTGTAAACTGACAGTATCGCCGGTGAACTCTGTAAACAGACTGTGTTGCCGTTGTACTCTGTAAAGTGAAAGTGTTGCCGCTGAACTCTGTAAAGTGAAAGTGTTGCCGCTGAACTCTGTAAATGGTCTGTGTTGCTGCTGAAACCTGTAAACTCATGGTGTTGCTGTTGAACCCTGTGAACTGACAGTGTTGCCGCTGAACCTTGTAAACTGACTGTGTCGGTCCTAAACCCTGTGTCCCTTAGGGACGTAATGAATTGTAGGATGGCTTGTGTGGAGGCAGGGGATGTTCCTGCTATGTTTGACACTCTGTTGATGCTTTGAGCGTGCGAGTGAGAGCGGGCACGACTGAGACGTAGAAAATAGCTACGAAGCGTGCGGGTGTCCCGATCTGCGGTTCCACGTCTTCGCGAGGAGCGTGGCCAGAGACGGACGAAGCAAAAGATGTCAGTGGGAGCGTGTGCAAGACTGAGACGTAGATAATACCTACGATGCGAGCGGGAGTCCCGATCTGCCGTTCCACGTCTTCGTGAGGAGCGTGGCCAGAGACGGACGAAGCGAAAGGTGTCAATGGGAGCACGGCCAGTCAGGGAATCTGCAGCATTAGTCCTTGTTGCACTTCATTGTGGTTTGGTGTAGGATGCGTATATGGTTTCTAGTACTAATAAACTAAGAAACAAAATCAGGGCAAGGAAGTAGCGACATCCTTCTGAAAACAAATGAAGAAGGTCCCCTGCCTAAGGGAAGAACATGGCATATTTCTAAACTGTGTGTTGTAGTATGTGCAATTTGTTTTTACATGCTAGAAGCCTTTGCAGGTAAGTGAGGAGAAGGACAGGGGTGCTAGCTAAAGCTTTCTAAATGCCCAGTAATAGCATTTGTGAGTATGGAGGTAGGGAGGAGAGATTATTCAGGCGGAGATTAGGGGAAGGGGCGGATGGGCAACTTAGGGTCCGGGTGAGGATTGCGTTTGGGGTCGGGGTTAACGATAGTGTGGTGGTCAGGGGGTTTAGGGTTTGCGTCGTGGACGGCACCAGGGTGAGGGTGCAGGGGCCGGCGGACGTAGGGTTAGGGGGTTGGGGTTAGGGGGTTAGGGTTAGGGGTGGTGGCAAAGGGGGTGGCAAAGAGACTTCCCTTGTTTCCAGTGTGGAAAACCGCTTGTTTGTCCCCTGACCCCAGAAGCTTCTCACAGGGGCTGTGTTCCTCACTAACAGCAAGGCTGCGCTCAGCCCCTGGGGATGCTGCAACCGGAGCAGAGAAGCTGTGCTCCTGGCAGTTCTCTCTCCACCTGGATCAGGATGAAGGTGCAGGCTATTGCTCTGCAGCTAGGCACTGCTGAGAGCTGCAGCTGGTACCCAGATCAAAGACAGCTTTGTCTCTAAGGCCAGTGCTGCCGTGCCGCGGCGTGTGCCGCCCCGGGGGAGCTAATTTCTGCAGCCTAACTGCGCTGAATGCTCGAAAATTCTTAGGGGAAGAGCGGAGAGCTTGACTCGAGCATCGCTATGGATCCAGCGCCTGCGCCCTAGCCCGGCTCTGCTCACGCCAGGGGGGCAGCGTTCCGGTCGTTGCTATGGATACGGTGCCTGCGCCGCAGCGGGTCCGGTCCCGCGCACGCGCCCTCCTCGCGGGCTGCGCCCCGCTTTTCTGGCCGGGGGGGCGGGTGCCGCGCTGAGCAGCTTTGGAGCCGGACCGGTCGCGGAGAGCCATGATTTGGCGCCTGACGCCGTTCTGTGCCCCAGGGTGCCTGCGAACCGCCGTCCTTTGGCGGGGCAAGGGGTGCTGGCGCATTCGGGGAGCTTGCAGTGCGGTTTCCGGTGTCGCTGCCAGCCCGGGACTCCCAGGTGTGTTCCTTCCGGCGTCTGAAGTTGGTCTGGGGCCATCGGCAGGGCTTTTGGGGGTGACAGAGGAGGTCTGGGGACACCTAAAAGGGTCTGGGGATATGTAAAGTTCTGGTGGGGCCATCTGAAAGGATCAAGGGTCGTGGAGAGGCAGCTGGGCACCTCCGACGGACCCTTTGGGAGGTCTCTGCAGGCTCCCGTGGGAGCTGGGGGTGTCTCGGGGTGGGTTTGGGTTTGTGCTGCAAACAGCGTTGATAATGCAGGGACGTTTTAATTCCCACTGAGCGCATTGCATATTCAGCAAGGATTTTCTAATTTAGCAAGGCTATGTCACATGCTCAGCCAGAAGACTGGAGGGCAGGTTGGCCGGTGGACTACTCTCCAGGACTGGATTGACCTCACTCAGCTGATGGTGAGCAATAGCCTTCATTTCCATTCCTTATCCTCCTTAGGACTTCTGCTATTGTTATTATTGCTCTTATTATTGGTATTACTATTATTCCTACCCCTGAGTTTTCTCACTTTCCCCCTTCCAGTTGTCTTCCCCCCACATCCTGCTGTGTGATGCTTGTTTGCTAGCTGGTGAGTGCCCTCAGGGCTGTGCCGGACACAGAGCCTGCTTGTGTCATCTGCCTTAGGCACGCTCATGTGAATCCAGCATTCAGAGAGGCGCTGCCTGTTGGAAAGATAAAGGTGAGCCAATTCAGTCCTAGCAATGTGATGTCTGCAGGTAGCCAGCAGCTTGGCATGTTCTCCTGAGCTCAGAGCCAGACAGCAGGATGTCTCATCTAGGCTCAGAAACTCAGGTGCTAAGAGTGACCTGTGATAAAAGCTGTGAACAATTGAATTGACATGTCAGTAGGGTTTGGACACAGGGTCGTGGAAGTCTCAGTGGGACAGACGCTCCAGTTTCGGAAGCCTGTATTTCATGTTGCAAGGAGGTCGTTCTACAGCTGAACACAGCTGTGTGTGTACAGCCGTGAAGTGCAAACCAAATGATTTCCTGAGCTCATCTGAATCCCAGAGCTCATGAAATTCAGGCCTGCCTTCCTGTAGTGTTGGATCTCTCAAGGGGAAAAGTGAAGAGGAGGAGAACTCTTTAGCTTTCTCTCTCTTTTCTTTCCCTCGATACACTTTGTCTTGCTTGGCTTTGAATCACAACTGTGACGTTCGGTTAGGTGGTGAATGTGTACTAGGTGGTACGACACCAAAAGAAGGAAAAAAGAACAGGAATAATTTGCGTTATAGATGACTTCAGGTAAAAGTTTTTGGTAACAGTTTATTGGCACTAAAAGATCATAAAAAGGGAATAAAGTGCAATAAAAGGCAAGCAAAGCAGCGCGCTGGGCTTGAGAGGGGACAAAACTCCACCTCCACAGCAGCCTTACAATAGTTTTCTTCATCTTCTATAGTTACGTCATCTACATAAGCAAACTTATGCTAAACAGAAGGCAGGCATGTGATAATGAGTCTTAGAGTAGGCGGTCAAATCCCTTCTCCCCACATTCGGGTGGTAAGGGTCAATGTATCCATTTTCTCACGTGCACAATTTTGCAGGCTTCTTATCTGAAGAAAACAAATTCCTAGGTCTGAATGTTTAAGATAAGCTCTGCCTCAGCCGTGATGTCTCCAACTAACCAGACAGTATCCTTGCAAGTCTGCAAGATATGTTTCTTTCCCTTTGCTCTCAAAACAGGCCTCACAAGATCCTGACCCTTAATCCCAGGGCACTCTAAGTCTTATAATTTTAAACATAGATCACCAGTATATTCATCACAATTTGTCATAAAACCCCCACAATTCCTGTAGGATTTCAAGTTCCTGCTTGATAATATAAAGCAGTCTGCCAGACCTGAACTTTCTGATGAATCTGCAGTTGTGGGACAACATAAGACACAGGACATTAAATTGCCGGTTGCTTCTCAGACTGTGCATCACAGACAATACAGAACCAACCGTGACTCTTTGTTGCCCATTCAGAATCTGATTCGTCAGTTGGAGAGTCAGAAAGTCGTCAGCAAAACTCATTCGCCTTTCAACAGTCCAGTGTGGCCTGTGCGGAAGCAGAATGGAGACTGGCGTCTGACGGTAAACTACCGAGCCCTAAATGAAGTGACACCACCTATGAGTGCAGCAGTACCAGACATGATGGAGCTACAGTATGAGCTGGAATCCAAAGAGGCCAAATGGTATGCTACCATAGACATTGCTAATGCATTTTTCTCTATTCCCATAGCAGAAGAATGCAGGCCTCAGTTTGCTTTCACCTGGAGAGGAATCCAGTACACTTTCAACAGGCTGCCAATGGGCTGGATCCACAGCTCAAGCATCTGTCATGCAGTGATCCACGATGCTCTGGAGAAAGGCGGTGCTCCAGAACACATCCAGTTCATCGATGATATCATCGTCTGGGGTAAAACTGCTGAGGAAGTCTTCGAGAAAGGTAACAAAATCATTGACATTCTTCTGAATGCAGGTTTTGCCATCAAGCGAGACAAAGTGAAAGGACCTACCACAGAAATTCAGTTTCTGGGAGTGCGGTGGCAAGATGGACGTCGACACATTCCAGTGGATGTGGTAAATAGAGTCTCCACCATGGCAAGTCCCACAAACAAGCAAGAGACCCTACGTTTCATGGGGATAGTGGGATTTTGGAGACTACACATTCCTGGATACAGTCAGATTGTGAAACCTCTGTATGATGTGACTCGAAAGAGAAACCATTTCCACTGGGGACCTGAACAACAAGCAGTCTTTGACCAAATAAAGCAAGAGGTAGTTCAAGCAATGGGTCTGGGACCTGTCCGAGATGGTCCAGACATTAAGAACATTTTGTACACGGCTGCAAGTGACAATGGTCCAACCTGGTGCTTGTGGCAAAAAGCTCCAGGTGAGACACGTGGACGACCTCTTGGTTTCTGGAGTCGAGGTTACAGAGGTTCAGAGGCTAACTATACTCCAACAGAGAAAGAAATTTTAGCTGCCTATGAAGGAGTGAAAGCATCTTCTGAAGTGATTGGAACTGAATCACAACTTCTTCTAGCTCCCAGATTACCAGTTTTGAATTGGATGTTCAAAGGCAAAGGCTCCACACCACATCATGCCACAGACTCAACATGGTCTAAGTGGATGGCTCTGATAACACAGAGAGCTTGAATGGGAAATCTTGAAAGACCTGGTCTAGTGGAGGTGATCTCAAGTTGGCCTGAAGGTATCAACTGTGCTAAACCTCAGGAGGAGAAAGTAACTCGTGCTGAGGAAGCTCCTCCTTACAATGACCTCTCTGATGATGAAAAGAAATATGCTTTGTTCACAGACGGTTCCTGTCGTCTTGTTGGAAACAAGCGAAGGTGGAAGTCTGCAGTGTGGAGTCCAACACGCCGAGTTGCAGAAGCGAAAGATGGAGAAGGAGAATCCAGTCAGTTCGCAGAGGTAAAAGCTGTCCAGCTAGCTCTCGACGTAGCTGAACGTGAGAGATGGCCAAAGCTTTATCTCTACACCGACTCATGGATGGTAGCCAATGCTCTATGGGGTTGGCTAAAGAACTGGAAGAAAAGTGGTTGGCAGAGGAAAGGAAAACCCATTTGGGCAGCCAACCTGTGGCAGGACATTGCTGACCGAATCGAGAGAATTCCAGTGAAAGTGAGACACATCGATGCTCACATTCCTAAGAGCAAAGCTACTGAGGAACAGCAACACAACCATCAGGCAGATCTAGCTGCAAGAGTTTCTCAAGTAGACATGGACTCTAATCTTGATCTCGACTGGAAACACCGAGGTGAGATATTCTTAGCTCGGTGGGCTCACGATTCGTCAGGACATCAAGGCAGAGATGCGACATACCAATGGGCTCGTGACAGATCCATAGACATTTCCATGGATGCTATCACACAAGTCATCCATGACTGTGACATTTGTGCTGCTATTAAGCAGGTAAAACGACTTAAGCCCTTGTGGTATGGCGACAGATGGTCTAAGTACAAGTATGGTGAAGCTTGGCAGATTGATTACATCACTCTACCACGTTCTCGTTCTGGTAAGCAATACGTGCTTACTATGGTAGAGGCAAACACTGGATGGTTGGAAACTTATCCAGTTCCACATGCAACTGCACGCAACACCATTCTCGGTCTGGAGAGACAGATCCTGTGGAGACACGGAACTCCAGAGAGGATTGGGTCAGACAACGGAACTCATTTCAAGAACAACCTTGTAAAGAGCTGGGCAAAAGAGCATGGTATTGAGTGGATATTCCACATTCCCTACTATGCACTAGCTTCAGGGAAGATTGAACGCTACAATGGTTTGTTGAAGACCACTCTCAAAGCCATGGGAGGTGGATCTTTGAAAAACTGGGAAAAACATTTAGCACAAGCAACCTGGCTGGTAAATAGTAGAGGTTCAGTGAACCAAGCTGGACCTGCACATTCAGATTTGCTACGGAAAGTAGAAGGTGATAGAGTTCCTGTTGTTAGAGAAAAGAATCTGTTAGGTAAAACTGTTTGGGTATTTTCACCCTCAGGAGAGGCTAAACCTGTCCGAGGGGTGGTCTCAGCTGAAGGTCCGGGTCACACTTATTGGGTAATGCAAGAGAATGGTGAAATTCAGTGTATTCCACAAAGAAATCTAACTTTAGCTGAAAGAGGTTAATTTCAAACTGTTGTACAGCTACATCGCGTCCAAAGGAAGAATCAACGAGGAATCTACGATGCATGAACCCTGAGATCCCTGAGAGCCCTGAGTCAACTAAGAGACCCTGAGAATCCCTGTTTCCCTTTTCTTCGCTTCGTCGGTGAAGAAATGAACTGTTTTCCATTTTTCTCATTTTCTGATTTTCTTGGACTTTTGAATCATCTACATCTGAGCATAGCCGGAATGGACTATGAACTTTACTCACGAACTGTAAATGTCGTTTTGGATTGGATGGACAGTATGAACGGCCAATGAAATTGTTTAGAAGGGGTGGACTGTGGCCGGTTGACGTTGCCCCCTTAAGAAAGGGAATATGGTGGACGGAAGTTGGTAAACGGAAGCAATAGTCTAAACTAATTTCATTGGAAGAGTGGGAGGAAGCACCTTCTGAACTGGGAGTGAACTGGGAATGAACTGGGCACTCTGGTACTTCTATCTTCCGTCTTGCTTCCGCCTTTCCACGGTGCAGCAGCTCTCTGTCTCTGTGCTGGGCTTTCTGCCAAGGCCTCGGCCTTGAAGACCAGATAACGGCCGGTATTAACTCCCTTCCAATTAACACGAACTGCTTCTAACATTTTTTTTTTTTTTCCTCTCTTTTCTTTCTCTTTCTATCCCACTCTGGGAAAAGGGGGGGGGAGAGAGGGGAGAGCGGAGGTGGGGAGCCCCCTCTCTGCCGAGGGGGTTTACTCTCATTTCTGTGTTACTCTGTTGTATATCTTTGTATATATTGTAGATATTGTAAATTTGTAAATATTCCCCTGTATACCCTACATTGCTTTGTAAATATAGCTCCACTGCCTTGCTAATTCAGCTTGTGAGGTTTTTTTTTCTTTCCCTTCAAGTTTCTTTCCCTTTACCTTACAAGGGGGAAGGGAGGAGGCTTCTTGGCCTTACCCTTCCACCCACTACAAAGGGATAGTGAATAGTTATAATTTGACTGATTGATGGATCTGTTCCCGGCTACCTAAAAATTCGGCCCATGGGCTTCCTTTAATAGGAACAGCCTTTCCTAATGTAACAGAAATACAAAAGTATTCCAAAATCATAAGCATGAGGATCATATGGAGATCCCACAATCTCAGTTAAGGTGGAAATTACAATTTGAGGAACCTTTACATGCGAATATGCCAGTACCTTGTGCCCAGCGATGTTGGGAAATAACTATAGACAAGAATAAAGGGGGAAATAGAACTGACCCTGGATGTGGAGATGTAATTTTTATAGGGCAATATTCAAAGTGTTCACAATTTATTAGTTATGGAGAAGCAAGAAGAACCAAGAGGGGAGCAAATCCACTACCAACCAGGCATAACAAGTTTCATAGTTTTGCTAGGAGTTTTCTACCTTGGCTTGGGGTTAGTGAACTTGAAAAAGCAATGGTAAATTTTTCTGCTACAGTTGAAATCATGGTAAATGCAAGCACAGATGCAATAAAAGCACAACAAATTGAAATCAATAGTCTCTCAAAAATATCTACTCAGAATAGATTAGCTTTGGATTTTTTATATGTTAAGGAAGGGGGTGTATGTGTAGTCATACATGTAAGTTATTATAGTTATGTTAATCTAGATAAACGAGTGGAAACAGATTTACAGGCGATTGTAAACCACAATCAGATATTACATCAGATTTCTTTAGATGATACTTCTTGTGGATTTAAAGAAATATGGGATAAATTAACTTTCTGGTTACCAAATCTAAATTGGCTTAAACATTTGTTTGTAATATTGTTGGAATAATTGTAATATTGCTATGCATAATACTCTGCAATTGTTGTTACAAAATACTAAGACCTTTAAGTAAGATTGCTCATGTCAACGAGTTACAAGTAGAGAATTATGATCAGAATGTGATCAGAACAGATGAACTTAATTATGATCCAATTAAGAAGGTTCTGAAATATCTGGAAATTTTAACACAAATCAATGGTGACAAAAAAAAAAAAAAAAAAAGGGGGGGGGAATTGTGATGAATATACTGGTGATTTGTGTCAAAATTGTAAGACTTAGAGTGCACTGGGATTAAGGGTCAGGATCTTGTGAGGCCTGTTTAGAGGGTAAAGGGAAAGAAACCTATCTTGCAGACTTGCAAGGACACTGTCTGGTTAATTGGAGACACCACGGCTGAGAAGGAGCTGTCTTAAAGATAAATATTCAGAACTAGGAATTTGTTTTCTTCAGATAAGAAGCTTGCACAATTGGGCATGCGTGAAAGTGGATGCTTTGACCCTTACCACACTGAATGTAGGGAGAAGGGATTTATAGGGATTTATATGTTATCTCACCAGTTTGCTATAATTTTACACACCTAGAGGGAAAATCAAAATTCATAACAACACAACATGCATTTTCATTTTCGGTTGAAAACATCAACAAATGGTACCAATAAGAGATCAGTATTACTAGGATGAGCAAAAACACATTATTATGGGTAATTTTATATTGGGCAAAGCAATGAAGCTCTTTTGCTCTTGCTGATTGCCTGCAAGTTTTCTGTCTGTGAAGCTAGAGCCTGGCCAGATCTACCTTTACAGATTAAAGAAATCTTGCTACCATTAAACAAATTATGATTTTTGACCATCCTAGAGAAAATAAAGATGCAACATAACAGGTAATAATGAATTGATTGAACTTTTTCAGACGTGTCTGATAGGGATACCCAGACTTAATGTAAATATGTTTGTTAATTATAGTAGTAAGTTTTAAGGTTCTTAGGCATTATTGTACTCATTTTTGATTATTGTTAAACTTGTTTATAATTGTATTATGCAAAGTGTTCAAGGAATAACCTCCAAGGCCTTACTTGCACAAAAGAAGAACGGAGGAATTGTTGAGGATTGTTTTGAGCAAGAGGGGCCTTGGGTCCCAGGAACGCCTGTGCAATTCAGGCCTTGAAGAATTCTCTGTGATAATATAGTGGCGGAGTAAGAGATGTGAGAAAGTGCTGATTGCTTGGTATGCTGAAGTCCAGCTGCCTCTGAGATGGGAGGCAAGCAAGATAAGGAGGAGGCGAGATCTGGGGAAGAGAGCAATTAGACCGGATAGAAGAATTCCACAGAGTTGTGAAAACAATGATGTAACCTTTTAGAGAGCAACCAATAGTATGTTGCCAAGTGGGCATAATTATAGCAGACTGTATATAAGATGTGTCTGATGCTCAATAAAGTTGGATTCCGCTGATCAAATTGGTCGAATAAGCGGCCCCTTCTTGCGGCACTCAGTTCTTGTGGTACCCTCTGTGAGATCCTAAGCCACCTGAACTGAGCCGGTCAGGCAGCCAAGCTAGTGCAGCAGTGTCTTCTGGAGAGTTGATAGGAGCCAGTTCTGTGGGGTTTGTTGAAGTGAGTGGCCAGTCGTTCTACATGAACAGTTGTCTTAGTGCTAGCAAGTAGGAGGCTCTGAAGTGTGGTACTTTGAGAGCTCCATTCATACTTGCCCTTCAGGAGGAGCCAGCTCTTTCATTGAAGCCAGTGCTTTCACGCCAAAAGAAGGGAACTCTTCTTAGTCCACAGAGCACATGGGCAGGGGAAAATGTCTGTAGCTGGTGAGATGGCCTGTGCTACAGTCCATCTTCTTCATCTCCTCCTTACTCCTTCAAGTCTCATTCCCCATTTTCTTTTCAGAGCAACTTGCTAGGGAAAGCGTTAAAGTCCTGCCTTACAGCGACCAGCAGGAAATCTTTTCCACCCCATGATGGGATTGGGATGAAGGTCTCCTGGTCACAGAGGGACATTAGGTTAGTGATGCAACACCTGCTTTTCACACATCTTTTCTGTTAGGCACGAGCACCTGAATGTCCTCTGCGGTCCGTGCGGTGGCCTTCGAGGTGATCTACTCTTATACCCTTCTGTGGCACTCGGGTCAGAAGAGCAGGCTGGCTGTTGCCAAGAGCCTCCTGTCCCCGAGACTGCTTTTTGCTGTCTGAGCAGGTGACTCCATCTATTGGGGAAATGGCATTTCTCACCATTCTGGTGTCACTGGTGGCTGTTGAGGATTAGATCAAAGGCCCGAGCCTTTAGGGCAGGACTGGTGGCAAATGTTGGACAGTGGCTAGGAGCTCATCTGCCAGAGCTCTCTGCCCTGGGATGGATCCCATCTGGTGCCATAGACTTGTGAGGGTCCCAGTGGTATCCCAGTCCCTCCCAGTTCTTTCCCAGTCCTTCTCAGTCACCCCTAGTCCTTCCAATTTCCATCCCAGTTCCTCCCGTTTCCTTCCCATTCCCTCCCATTCCCTTTGGAATTCCTCACAGTCCCTCCCGGTCCTTCCCAATCTCCTTCCAGTCCCTTCCAAGTCTCTCCCAGTCCCTTCTCAGTCCTGTCCCCATCCCCATTCCCATTCCTCCCAATCCTCTCCCAGTCTCCTCCCAGTCCCATCCCCGTCACTCCCAGTCCCCTCCCAGTCTCTCCTAGTCCTTTCCCAGTTCCTCTCAATCCCTCCCAGTCTCCTTCTCATCTTGCAGCGTGGCAGATTTCCCGGAGTGGGAAAGCAGAGCCGCGCTCCCTTTGGTCAGTACAGTTTAGGTGGGAAGTGCTTCCACTGGCTCCATTGGTCCAGATCGCCCCAGTTTGGGCTCTGTTTACTTTGGGGCCATTTGGGCCCATTTAGGATCCTCTTTGGGACTTTTTCCCCAGTTGTTCCCAGTCCCTTCCAGTTCCTTTGGAGCTCTCTCACAGTTCTCCCCAGTGCCTCCTACTTGAGCCTCCACTACCTCTTAGTCTCTACCAGTTTCCTCCCAGTTTTCTTTCAGTCTCTGACAGTTTCCTCCTCCTTCCCTCCCAGATTCCACCTCGTGCCCTCCCAGTCCCTCCCAGTTTCTTCCCAGTTGCTTCCAGTTCTCTCCCAGTCCTTTGGTGGGAGGAAACTGTTGGGACCGGGAGGGCACCGGGAGGAGGCCATTACTGTGTAGTTTGGTAATACTGACGGCTGCAGCTGGTGCTGAGCTAAACAGAATGATCACAGAAGGCTTTTGCTCTGAAGCCAGAGCTGCCTGCTGGGGGAACGAACGTTTTTCTGACAGCTCTTGGAGGAACATTTCTGTAGAGGTGTTCCCCAGGGCTCCTCAGGTGCTCAGAACTCAACATGTTGCCTTGGCGGGGAATAAAACTCATGGAAAGCTGAGCGTGAGGTGACAACGCAGGCACCGCCCCCCCCAGCGTGGCAGCGCCGCCCTCAACAACATGGCGCCGGATGCTTTAAAACGGCTCAGTGCAGGGTTGTGGCTGGTAGAGGTCGGAGCTCCTCCTCTGTGTCCCAGGTCAGTGCTAGTCTCTGCTGCTTTGTGGGGTTTCTCTATAGCAGCCGCTGGAGCTGCGCGGGGCTTTGGGGGTGGCTGCCAGCGGGGCAGCGCGGGGCTTTGGGGAGGTGGCGGCCGGCGGGGGGTGTCCGGGTTCGGCTGGCGGGGCTCTGTGGGGGTGGCGGCTGCTGCCTCAACTGTACCCAGAGATACCTGGAACTCTGGGCTGCAGCTGGTGCCCAGATCAAAGACAGCTTTGTCTCTAAGGCCAGTGCTTCTCTGCAGAGGAACCAAGATTTCTCTGCAGGTGTTGCCCAGGGTTCCTCATCTGCTCAGAATGCCCAGCTCCAGTGCCAGGCTGATGTCACCTCACAGCCATCACTCTGTCGGTGTTTGCCTAGGAGTGCCAGAAATCCTCCTGGAACTATTGGAGAAAAGGAAGCTTTGTCTGTCTCTGTTTGTGGTGCCCTGAGAAGGACTTGTACCGACACAGGCTCAGAAAGCTGAAACAAAACAATGAGAGCAACAGATGGAAGAGATGGGTTGATTGCCAGCAAGAAATGCACCAACTGCAAGGTGATTTTGGGGTAGTAAATCCCAGAAGGTGTGACACGCTTGGAGATGCAGACCTGCGCAGCAGCTGTCACAGAGGAGGGAAGCGCAGCAAAAACTCAGCTGTGTGCTGAAGGTGCAAATCCTACCCAGAAGGGTGTCCGTGGGTCAGGGTGATAAAAAGCCCCTCAGCTGTCTCTTTCCTTCCATGATACCATATGGGGGTGGGTGATGATGCAGGAGAGGAGCAGGTGAGTGAGGGGTGGGGGATGCTGCCCAAAAAAGCTGCCTGAATGCTCTCAGAGGGGATGAAAACCCATGAAAAAAATGTTAGTCTGAGGTATTCCAGCAGAGAAAAAGCTGTGCTCTTAATCGAGAGATTGCAGAACAGTAGTAATGTGGATGACAAAAAGGCTTTGAAATGACTCTTATTTGCAAACTAAAAAACCCCACAAGACACACAAAAGAAACATCACTGGTTTTATTTTTAGTTTCTTAATTTGAATGGGAAGTCAAGGGGAATATAGAGGCATGTGGGGACCAATGGAAGGTCTCCTGTGGGTATTTTAGTCAGATGGTTAGGGTTAGTTGTGGTGGTGGGGGGAAAGCTTTGCAGTAGTGGCCTTTGTGGCGGGGGTCCAAATAACCCTAAATATCCAACTAATCCTTTGGGAGACTCTCCAGAGGCCCTCCTGATCCCTCTATGTGCCCCCAAATTCCCCTTTGATACCCCCAGGTGCACCTTAGGTGCCAACCGATCCCCTTAAGAGGGGTGGCAACACTGACCAGTTAGGGGCTTCTCTTGCCCCTGTGTGTGGGGAGCAGCTGAGTGCGGCCCTCTTTGAAGGTTTTTCCATTTGTATTGAAAACTAAGAAACAAAAAGAAAAAAACCCCAAAGAAACAAAGAAGGGCAACCCCCCCTCCCGTGACAGACAAAAAGGAAGGTCTACTGTTTTTATGTGATACATGTTATATTTATGCTTTGAAACCCTGTTTTGCTCTCCCTAGAATTTGCTTTTACATTCCAGAAGCTCTCCTGTTTAAGTGGATGTAGAAGAATAGTATTATGTGGGAAGGTGTTTTGGGATAGCTTTGGAAGACTATGGGGAAGATTTGCCTTTGCTCGAGTCAGAGAAAGCTATGTTTTGCCTTTGACTCTGAGAGTAATGTAAACACTTTGGAACCGAAGGAGAGAAACTGGGCAGAGTTTGGTTGGACGTGTTAAAATAGTTTTGTTATTACGACCTACTGTATGCCTTAATTACACGTACGCCAGTAGAAAATGCCCAATTGAGATGTGCCAAGTGTGCCTTCTGATTAGACTATATAACTTTGCTGTATAATGTAATAAATGTCTTCAGCTGCTTACATCTGGCCCAAAAAGCACTGCTCGAAGTAAAACATCGATACTACAACAAATGGTCACCCCGGACAGAGGTAAGCGACAGGGGAAACTGAGGGTCGGTGCCTCCTGTTGAGGAGCACGTATGGGTAATCAAAGAACAAAAGAAGATAACTTGATACTCAGAGTCATTTACTTACATCTTGGAGGGAAAAAAAAAGTAGAATGAAAAGACATGGGAGCAGGGAGGGATGGCATCGTTCAGGGCAGCAACAAAAGTAAACAAAGTTGTTACATCTTCCCTTACAACACAGGGACTAATTAAAGATTCTTTAGATCAATTAGCAGAGCATTATAAAGCTGTTAGAATAGTAATGCCATTTCACCAGAACAAAGCTCTTTGACATCTACGCCCCCCAGCCCCCCTCCCCCACCATGGCCACTAAGCTCACCTGCTCCCGTGGAGCTGCAGTCACTGGCACCTGGCCAATAGCAACAGCAGCCCACTCCCCCCCTGCTGCTGGACACCCCCCCACTAACTCTTAAAAGTTTTTCCATGTGTTTTAATTGTTGTGGCCGGTTGACGCTGCCCCCTTAAGAAAGGGAATATGGTGGACGGAAGTTGGTAAACGGAAGGAATAGTCTAAACTAATTTCATTGGAAGAGTGGGAGGAAGAACCTTCTGAACAGGGAGTGAACTGGACATTTCCAGGACTTTTCTATCAGTCTTGCTTCCGCCTTTCCACGGTGCAGCAGCTCTCTGTCTCTGTGCTGGGCTTTCTGCCAAGGCCTAGGCCTTGAAGTCCAGATACCAGGCCTGTATTAACTCCTTTCCAATTAACACAAACTGCTTCTAACATTTTTTTTTCTCCTCTCTTTTCTCTCTCTTTCTATCCCACTCTGGGAAGGGGGGGGGAGAGAGGGGAGAGCGGAGGTGGGGAACCCCCTCTCTGCCGAGGGGGGTTACTCTCATTTCTGTGTTACTCTGTTGTATATCTTTGTATATATTGTAGATATTGTAAATTTGTAAACATTCCCCTGCATACCTTACATTGCTTTGTAAATATAGCTCCACTGCTTTGCTAATTCAGCTTGTGAGTTTTTTTTTCCTTTCCCTTCAATTTTTTTTTCCCTTTTACCTTACAAGGGGGAAGGGAGGAGGCTTCTCGGCCTTACCCTTCCAAACCCACTACATTTTTTTATTGGCGTACCCAATGTGCGGCAGATAATTAGTTTAATTTATTACTTGATTGATTTAGTGTTTTCTAGCTGAATTAGCAAACATGAAGGTATTGTGGTTTGTGGAGCGATTATTCTTTTCAATTTTTGGGGCTCTGGTTTACAGATATTGTTTGGGTTTGATTTTGGATTACCTGGGCAAATATTTGGTGCGGACAATTTATATGTGGGTTATGTATAGAGTTAAATTATGGTATGGAAAATGTATTAATTTCCTATGGCCAGTGAGATACAGGAATGTTACCTCCACCACTCTCCCACTTGAGATAAAGGGTTTTAAGATTCCACCGGAGGAAAGAGTAAATTTAGGTGATGCCTGGGATCAAAAGGTGATTTATTTCATGTGTATAATTCTGCTGCTGGTGATAACTAATGTGTATTCTCTGTATTCCTGGTGTCGGGAGAGAAAGGTGTCCAGAGCTTGTTTTGTTATTAAAACTAGATCAAAAAGAAAACGCCGTGGCTCTCGATCAGTCCCAGAGTCATCTAGTGACGAGGACTGTGGAGAATCTGTGTCAGCTAAAAAGAAGGCTAAAAAGTTAATTGGTAAAGCAGCTCTAAATGACTTTGCTGATTCTAGCAAGCAGCCAAGGGCATCGGCTGGTATCAACATGGCACCTACTCCTTCTCCTTCTTCTTCTTCTCCGTCAGCCATTAACGGAGCAACATCACTTCCGCCCACTCCCTCGGTGGGACCGGAAGTCACTGCCCCATCAGCTGATTTATCTCAGGACCTGTCAGCTTCTATTAAGGTGGCTGTAAATTCGAACACAGCTCCAGTTAAGGTGGCTCCTTTAAAGACTAGAGGTGGAAAGGCCAAAGATGGAGAAGAAGAGGAGGAGACTGATCCTGGTGAGGGGCCCTCTACTCTAAAAGATCCTGCTCAGGAGGAAGAGAAGGTTTGTTTTAAAGATCTAGCTAACCTAGTGAGATCAAAGCAGGATAGAGATGAAGTTAGGAAGGCAGCTGGTAAAGGTGGTTCTCAGCTTAAAGAGATCCTTAGGAGAATGACAGCAGGATTATATGGACAAAGAATTCAGGGAGATGAGGAACAAGATGATATTACAGACTGTTCATCACCACGGGAGGAATTGCGAAATGTCCGTAAAGATTTCACCAGGGCAGATAAGGAGCCAGTTCTAGCTTGGCTTAGTAGGTGTTATGATACAGGTGCTTCAGCTCTAACAGTTGGAGACAAGTCAGCAGCTCAGTTAGGAACTCTCTCAAGGGACAATGGAATAGATAGACATCTAGGCGAAGCTCTCGGTAAGGTTAATCTGTGGATACGCCTTTTAATGGCGGTTGCCCTGAGATACCCTTCCCGCGATGACCTTCCATGGAACCCTAAACCCTGGACTACCATAGATGAGGGAATTAAGCGCTTGAGAGAATTTGCTGTTAGAGAGCTACTCTATGGTGAACATGAAACTCTGAATCCTGATGACATTCCTGTGGGTATTGGTCTTGCTAAAAAGATCATCAAACTTGCTCCTTCTAATTATGCAAACATTCTGGCAAGCAGAATTGTGTCAAGAAGTTATGGTGGAGCTTCTCCTACGGTTGGCCAATTCAGTGATCAAATGAGACAATTGGAGGATAGCATGACACGTGGTTCTTTGGTTTCAGCCATTGAAACTCTGTCTGGAAAAATTGAGAATTGCATGAAGGATCTGAAAGATTCCATATCCCAATTGGCACAGAAGGATAATTTCAATTCTTCCTCCAGGTGGATACAAGTTTCATCTGTGAGGAATACACGTCCTCCAAGGAGGTCATTCCAAAACAGGACATTCCAAAACAGGTCATTCCAAAACAGACCACCAAGGCAATCACGTAGAACTATTTGGATAACTCTGCGTGATCAGTTTGGTGAGAACATGAACCGCTGGGATGGCCAACCAACTTCTAATCTGTTCAGGAGACTGAGGGAATTGCAAAGTGGCAGAACCCAAGGTAGCAATACCAGAAGGGTAGCTGTTACTTCCACAGTTCCCCAGAACGACTCTTATGGCTCCAACAGTGGCTCCAGTTATAACATGCAAAGTTATAACCCTGCAAACTATGTGCAATGCACATGTGCGCATGTTCCCCATAACTAGGGGTGCCCTGCCTCCCGCCAGGGGGAGGAGAGGGATAACAGAGATAATAGAATCTATTGGGATGTGTACATCCAGTGGCCTGGCACTTCACAATTTCAGAAGTACAGGGCCTTGGTTGACACAGGAGCTCAGTGCACCATAATACCATCAAATTATCAGGGATCAGAGTCTATAACTATTCTGGGAGTCACTGGTGGATCTCAAGAGTTAAGTAAGGTAGAGGTTAACATAAGTTTAACTGGTAAACAATGGAGGAAGCATACAGTTGTGACCGGACCTGACGCACCTTGTATTTTGGGAATTGATTTTCTGAGAGAAGGGCGTTTCAAAGACCCTAGAGGTTACAAATGGGCTTTTGGAGTAGCTTCTATAGAAATTGATGGACAAAAATTGAAGCTGTCTGCCAGACCTGAACTTTCTGATGAATCTGCAGTTGTGGGACAACATAAGATACAGGACATTAAATTGCCGGTTGCTTCTCAGACTGTGCATCACAGACAATACAGAACCAACCGTGACTCTTTGTTGCCCATTCAGAATCTGATTCGTCAGTTGGAGAGTCAGAAAGTCGTCAGCAAAACTCATTCGCCTTTCAACAGTCCAGTGTGGCCTGTGCGGAAGCAGAATGGAGACTGGCGTCTGACGGTAGACTACCGAGCCCTGAATGAAGTGACACCACCTATGAGTGCAGCAGTACCAGACATGATGGAGCTACAGTATGAGCTGGAATCCAAAGAGGCCAAATGGTATGCTACCATAGACATTGCTAATGCATTTTTCTCTATTCCCATAGCAGAAGAATGCAGGCCTCAGTTTGCTTTCACCTGGAGAGGAATCCAGTACACTTTCAACAGGCTGCCAATGGGCTGGATCCACAGCTCAAGCATCTGTCATGCAGTGATCCACGATGCTCTGGAGAAAGGCGGTGCTCCAGAACACATCCAGTTCATCGATGATATCATCGTCTGGGGTAAAACTGCTGAGGAAGTCTTCGAGAAAGGTAACAAAATCATTGACATTCTTCTGAATGCAGGTTTTGCCATCAAGCGAGACAAGGTGAAAGGACCTACCACAGAGATTCAGTTTCTGGGAGAGCGCTGGCAGGATGGACGTCGACACATTCCAGTGGATGTGGTAAATAGAGTCTCCACCATGGCAAGTCCCACAAACAAGCAAGAGACCCTACGTTTCTTAGGGATAGTGGGATTTTGGAGACTGCACATTCCTGGATACAGTCAGATTGTGAAACCTCTGTATGATGTGACTCGAAAGAGAAACCATTTCCACTGGGGACCTGAACAACAAGCAGCCTTTGACCAGATAAAGCAAGAGGTGATTCAAGCAATGGGTCTGGGACCCGTCCGAGATGGTCCAGACATTAAGAACATTTTGTACACGGCTGCAAGTGACAATGGTCCAACCTGGTGCTTGTGGCAAAAAGCTCCAGGTGAGACACGTGGACGACCTCTTGGTTTCTGGAGTCGAGGTTACAGAGGTTCAGAGGCTAACTATACTCCAACAGAGAAAGAAATTTTAGCTGCCTATGAAGGAGTGAAAGCATCTTCTGAAGTGATTGGAACTGAATCACAACTTCTTCTAGCTCCCAGATTACCAGTTTTGAATTGGATGTTCAAAGGCAAAGGCTCCACACCACATCATGCCACAGACTCAACATGGTCTAAGTGGATGGCTCTGATAACACAGAGAGCTCGAATGGGAAATCTTGAAAGACCTGGTCTAGTGGAGGTGATCTCAAGTTGGCCTGAAGGTATCAACTGTGCTAAACCTCCGGAGGAGAAAGTAACTCGTGCTGAGGAAGCTCCTCCTTACAATGACCTCTCTGATGACGAAAAGAAATACGCTTTGTTCACAGACGGTTCCTGTCGTCTTGTTGGAAACAAGCGAAGGTGGAAGTCTGCAGTGTGGAGTCCAACACGCCGAGTTGCAGAAGCGAAAGATGGAGAAGGAGAATCCAGTCAGTTCGCAGAGGTAAAAGCTGTCCAGCTAGCTCTCGACGTAGGTCAACGTGAGAGATGGCCAAAGCTTTATCTCTACACCGACTCATGGATGGTAGCCAATGCTCTATGGGTTTGGCTAAAGAACTGGAAGAAGAGTGGTTGGCAGAGAAAAGGAAAACCCGTTTGGGCAGCCGACCTATGGCAGGACATTGCTGATCAAATCGAGAGAATTCCAGTGAAAGTGAGACACATCGATGCTCACATTCCTAAGAGCAAAGCTACTGAGGAACAGCAACACAACCATCAGGCAGATCTAGCTGCAAGAGTTTCTCAAGTAGACATGGACTCTAATCTTGATCTCGACTGGAAACACCGAGGTGAGATATTCTTAGCTCGGTGGGCTCACGATTCGTCAGGACATCAAGGCAGAGATGCGACATACCAATGGGCTCGTGACAGATCCATAGACATTTCCATGGATGCTATCACACAAGTCATCCATGACTGTGACATTTGTGCTGCTATTAAGCAGGCAAAACGACTTAAGCCCTTGTGGTATGGCGACAGATGGTCCAAGTACAAGTATGGTGAAGCTTGGCAGATTGACTACATCACTCTACCACATTCTCGTTCTGGTAAGCAATACGTGCTTACTATGGTAGAAGCAAACACTGGATGGTTGGAAACTTATCCAGTTCCACATGCAACTGCACGCAACACCATTCTCGGTCTGGAGAGACAGATCCTGTGGAGACACGGAACTCCGGAGAGGATCGAGTCAGACAACGGAACTCATTTCAAGAACAACCTTGTAAAGAGCTGGGCAAAAGAGCACGGTATTGAGTGGATATTCCACATTCCCTACTATGCACCAGCTTCAGGGAAGATTGAACGCTACAACGGTTTGTTGAAGACCACTCTTAAAGCCATGGGGGGTGGATCTTTGAAAAACCGGGAAAAACATTTAGCACAAGCAACCTGGCTGGTAAATAGTAGAGGTTCAGTGAACCGAGCTGGACCTGCACATTCAGATTTGCTACGGAAAGTAGAAGGTGATAGAGTTCCTGTTGTTAGAGAAAAGAATCTGTTAGGTAAAACTGTTTGGGTATTTTCACCCTCAGGAGAGGCTAAACCTGTCCGAGGGGTGGTTTCAGCTGAAGGTCCGGGTCACACTTATTGGGTAATGCAAGAGAATGGTGAAATTCAGTGTATTCCACAAAGAAATTTAGCTGAAAGAGGTTAATTTCAAACTGTTGTACAGCTACATTGCGTCCAAAGGAAGAATCAACGAGGAATCTACGGTGCACGAACCCTGAGATCCCTGAGTCAACTAAGAGACCCTGAGAATCCCCGTTTCCCTTTTCTTCGCTTCGTCGGTGAAGAAATGAACTGTTTTCCATTTTTCTCATTTTCTGATTTTCTTGGACTTTTGAATCATCTACATCTGAGCATAGCCGGAATGGACTATGAACTTTACTCACGAACTGTAAATGTCGTTTTGGATTGGATGGACAGTGTGAACAGCCAATGAAATTGTTTAGAAGGGGTGGACTGTGGCCGGTTGACGCTGCCCCCTTAAGAAAGGGAATATGGTGGACGGAAGTTGGTAAACGGAAGGAATAGTCTAAACTAATTTCATTGGAAGAGTGGGAGGAAGCACCTTCTGAACTGGGAGTGAACTGGACATTTCCAGGACTTTTCTATCAGTCTTGCTTCCGCCTTTCCACGGTGCAGCAGCTCTCTGTCTCTGTGCTGGGCTTTCTGCCAAGGCCTAGGCCTTGAAGTCCAGATACCAGGCCTGTATTAACTCCTTTCCAATTAACACAAACTGCTTCTAACATTTTTTTTTTCCTCTCTTTTCTCTCTCTTTCTATCCCACTCTGGGAAGGGGGGGGGAGAGAGGGGAGAGCGGAGGTGGGGAACCCCCTCTCTGCCGAGGGGGGTTACTCTCATTTCTGTGTTACTCTGTTGTATATCTTTGTATATATTGTAGATATTGTAAATTTGTAAACATTCCCCTGCATACCTTACATTGCTTTGTAAATATAGCTCCACTGCTTTGCTAATTCAGCTTGTGATGTTTTTTTTCCTTTCCCTTCAATTTTTTTTTCCCTTTTACCTTACAAGGGGGAAGGGAGGAGGCTTCTCGGCCTTACCCTTCCAAACCCACCACAATTGTGGACAGAAGGGACACTTTAGGCAAAAAGCATGACTTGGGAGAAGATGACTGTCCTAGAAGCCTGTAAGAAACACTGATTGCCAGATACTTTTGTGTACTTTAGGAACTGCTGCTGTAAGTTGTATGCACTGACATCCAGCAATATGGAGTGGAGAAGAGACAGTGGCATCTGTTACAAGCACCTCGAGTTTTAGGCTCAAAAACATCAATGTAGCTCAAAATTGCTGCTATCACCTCCTATGGAAGTCTCCATGCCTTCAGCGAATCCTACCTTTGACCTGGAGGCTGCCTGGAAGGGCAGCTGGTGTGAATTCGGTGGCTTTCTTCCCACCCCCCTTTTCCCCCCCTCTCTTTGTCCCTATGGTGCCTTTGCTAGCCAGCCACCTCCCCCCCCCCATTTCTCCCCCCCCCCTTCTGATAACCTCTCTAGTCTATGAAAGTTGTGTTCTGATTTAAAGCAACAATGATTATTTCATTATTTCATTATTTCTGATTGTGATGTGTTTTAGAGATTTTTTTTTTTTCTGTTTTCAATAGTTGTTTTACCTGTAAGCATAATGAATAGTAAGTATTTCGTATTTATAAGTATTAAGTAATTAGTGATTGTACTAAGGTATAAGCATTTAGTAATGAGCTCAAACTTTCGTTTTTCTGTGAGTTCAAATTTTAACTTTTGGTTCAAACCTTCTTTTTTTTTTTTTCGTGCCATTGCATTTTGAAAGAGCTCTAACTTTTTATTAGTTTCTTTTTAGACATTGATTTGATAATTTAATTTTAACATAGTTCTTTCAGTTCTTTAGAGATTTTTGGTGTTAGCATAAGAGTTTGATATAGGGATATTATAGAATGAGTTTTTTTTTTTTTGTTTGTATTCAAAATCGTTTTAAGAGAGGGATTATATATTAAAACAAAAAGGATGCATATTTTATAACTAAGGTTTTAGTAATGCCAGCAAAAAATAGCTAACCCATGTCAACACCCGGGAACATCACTTCTGCAACGCAGTACCGCAATCATCTCAACAAACAACAGCACAAGAATCACAAGGATGGGACAAATAGCATTTCACATGAAGCTGAAAATCAGCAGACCTACCTAACACAGGTCACAATGTCTGTTACGATAATCTGAGATCAAAAGCATCAATCGGGAGAATGTACCATAAAGCTATGTGTATTAGGACTGAATATCACAATTGCTTAATTGTTGTGTGGTTAGAGAATATGTTGTCATGGACTTGTATGTTAACTCACCAGTTTGTATTAATTTTAAATAGTTAGTCTGATTATAACACAAAATACATTTGCATTTTAGGTTATAAAAAACAAGGGAGAATTCAGGTGTTACATCCCCCCCAAAAAAATGGCTAAAGTATACTACATTCTCAAACTTTCATTTCATGTGCGGTTTCAAGCGTGATTTAACAAAGTTTATGGAGGATATAAGAATTCTGGAAGTTTTAGCTAGGAGAAATTTGAAAGAAGAACAAACAACATTAGGCCAAAGATAGTATCTATAGGACTCGGTGCCTTAGCAAAAGCAAAGTATCAAAAGAGCAGCATTGTTAGGATGAGTAAGGATGGATTGTTAGGTTACGGTCAATTTTATACCGGGCAGAACCGTGAATAGTCAAGATGTCACCTTTGACCCGGCAAAGAAGCCTTTTCACTTTTGCTGTTTACGTGCAAGATTTTTCTTTACTTATGGAGATGGAGCCTGGCCAGCTTTATCTTTATAGATCAAGGAGAATCTTGCTAACATAAAACAACTTAGGATTTTTGAGCATCTTAGACAAGAGAAGATGTAACATACCTTTAAAGCATATTGTAAAAGACAGTGGTGAGGATAGGGTTTGCTGTGTTTGTAGATCATTGTGTCTTGATCCTTGTGTATGACGTATTTGGGCCTGATGAAGTCATCTCTGTTGGTAAGAGGAGTGAAGTGTGAAAACTTGAACTAGTAAGATCTAAGTCGTTGACAGATTAAGCAGTTAACAAAGAAGTAAGTTCTTTGAAGTAAGGGAGTAAGTAGGATGAAACTTTGAAAAAAGCAACTGTTCTGTTGGGTTAGGGTGGGGGGGTTGGGGTTGGGGTTAGGGTTGGGGTTAACGGTTAGGGGGTTAGGGTAGGGTTGGGGGGGTTAGGGTAGGGTTGGGGGGGTTAGGGTTAGGGGTTAGGGAGTTAGGGTGGGGGGTTAGGGGCAGGGCTTGGGGGTGGGGTTAGTACCCGAGGGTTAGGGGTTAGGGTTTAGGGGGTTAGGGGGTTGGGGTTAGGACCAGTGCTCCCAGTCCCCCCTCCCCACCCCCCCAGGGGCTCCCAGTCCCCCCCAGTCCCCCTCCCAGCACTCCCAGTCCCCCTGATCCCCCTCCCAGCCCATCCCTGTACCTCCCAGCGGCTCCCAGTGCCTCGAACTGGTGCCAGTGAATGAGGGGGGCGGGGGGCAGGAAGGGGAGGGGCCAGGAGCTAGGGGGCAGGGCCAGGAGCTAGGGGGCGGGGATCCGTGGGGCAGGGTCCCCGTGGGGTGGGGCAGGGGTGCAGCCCCTGGGGTTCTCCCATTGGCTCGCTGGCTGCAGCGGACCCCTGAGGACCCCAGCGAGGGGAGGGGCAGGGGGATGGTTTTTGGGGGGGGGGGGTGCGGGGGAGGGTCAAAAGGGTTTGAGGGGGTCCAGGAGGGGCTCCTAAGGGTTGGGGAGGGGTCCCAGGAGGGTCTGAAGGGGATCCCAGAAGGGCAGAAAAAGGTGGGATGGGAATTGGGGGGAGGGGCTGGGTCTGGGGGGGCTCTGGGAGGTCCGTAAGGGTCTGCAGGGGTCCGCCAGACTCCGCGGGGGTCCCCAGGGGTCTGGAATGGTCCTTAAGAGTCCATAGGGGTCCGCGGGGGTCTCTTACGGGCCCCTGCAGACCCTTGGGGACCCCCACATATCCCTCCAGACCCTAGGGGACCCCTGCAGACCCCCCCAGAACCCTGCGGACCCCCCCCCGAACCCTGCGGACAGCCAAGGACCCTGACAGACCCTTGGGGACCCCTCAGGACCCCCACGGTCCTTTAGGGACCCCCAAAAGGGAGAGGGCAGAGGGGGGGAGGTGGGATGGGCACTGCTCCCGGGGATGCCGGCGCCGGGGTCCCGGGGGCGTGAAAGGGGAATTGGGGGGGGCCCTCTGGAGGGTCCCAAAGGAGCTGGGGAGGGGCTGTGAGGGTTAGGGGTCTCTGGGGTTTAAGGTTTTGGGGTCCTGCAGGATTCGGGGAGGTCTCACTGTGGTTTTCGGCGTCCCTGCAGCCCCGGGACCCCCCCGGGACCCCCCTCTCCCCCTGGGCCCCCCCCAGCCACATCGCGAGCGGTTAGCAGCGCAGCTGTGCCGCCGCCCGGTGGCTCAGTGCTGTCCCCCGCGCGTCACGGTCGGCACTGCAGATGGGCAGCGGCGAGTGCTGCCTCCAGGAGGCCGAGGGCTGAGCCGCGCCGGGGGGGGCTCTGCGCTCCTAGCAGCGACAGCTTCCCCCAGAGGAGCTCTGAGGCCAGCTCCAAGGTTCGGTTTGGGTTCTCCTGGGGATCTCAGACCCCACTGCTCTGATTTCACAGCTGTGTTTCCTTCCCTGCCTAGGGGACAGGATGCCCTCACTCCTGGAGAGAGAGAGGCACAGCCTGAGAGGCCTGGAGCTGTGTGGGCTGTAGATGCTCTTCACCAGCTGGGAGCCATCCCCCCAGGAGTCTTCCACCAGAGAGCCTTCTGCGGGGTGCCACGGTAAGCAGGGTGCAGGTGAAGGGGTCCAGAGCAGGGCAGCAGGGCTGGGGAGGGGGCTGGGGCACAGAGCCCTGGGCAGGGGGCTGGGGCACAGAGTCCTGTGAGGAGAGGCTGAGGGAGCTGGGGTTGCTTAGCCAGGAGAAGAGGAGGCTCAGGGGAGACCTTCTTGCTCTCTACACCTACCTGAAGGGAGGCCGTAGCCAGGTGGGGGTTGGGCTCTTCTCCCAGGCACCCAGCACCAGAACAAGAGGACACAGCCTCAAGCTGTGCCAGGGGAGGTTTAGGCTGGAGGTGAGGAGGAAGTTCTTCCCAGCAAGAGAGGTTGGCCCTGGGGATGTGCTGCCCAGGGGGGTGTGGTGGAGTCTCCCTCCCTGGAGATGTCCAGGAGGGGCCTGGGTGGGGCCCTTGGTGCCATGGTCGAGTTGATCAGATGGGGCTGGGTGGGAGGTTGGACTCGAGGACCTCTGAGGCCTTTTCCAACCTCATTAATTCTCTTCCCATCCTATTTCATCTTCCCCTGGGTGGAAGGTTGGACCTGACGCTCCCCGAGGCCCGTCCCAGCCTGGTTCGTGCTGCTTCTGCGTGTTCAGGACAGGGATTCCCTGCTCAGTCTCTCTGCTCAGGGATTCCTCCTCTTCAGAGGTGTGAGAGAGGCTTCCCAGCCAGCCTGAACTATTTCCCCCTCTGCATTTGCCCCCCTGAACAGAAGCACAGGGGGGGAGATGCAGTCCTGTCCTGGCTGTTCTCGCCGGCATTGTGCTTCTCCCTGCCCACCCTGCCCCTTCCTGGGGGCTGCCTGCTCAGAGCTGACAGGTGAGGGGAAGCAGTTCCAGATCTGCCTCACGGCTGTTCCCTCCTTCCCTTCTTTCTGGAGGGAGGCAGTGAGGGGGAGGAGAGGCTCTGCAGATGAGGCACAGCAGCAGCAGAGGGCTATGGAGGGAGGAGAGCAGACTCCAGGGGCCTCCAGGTCAGAGCCGTGCGGTTAGCATCACAGCTCCTGCTCCATCACCACCACCACCACTTCTGCCCCCAGCCCAGCACCAGGGGCAAGGCCCTCACCAGCCAGGACACCACCCAGAGGAGCTCAGCCCCAGCAGGAAGCCCCAGCCAGCACCCCTGGATGGGATTGGGGCGGTCATCACCCCTGGCCCTGACAGCCAGGGGGCTGCCAGGACCCCAACCTTCTGTCACCACCACCATCACTCAGCGTGCACCAGAGACACTCACCAGGGATGCAAGGAGGATCCTCAGCCCAGGCAGGCTCATCCTAGGGGAGCTGCTCTTCCTGGGGGAGGGGATTAAATAAGGGAGTGGGTGGGAGGGGCCAGGTGGCCACACCTGGGGTGGGAGGAGACTCCAGCTGAGCCCAGGTGCCGATGGTTTGAGGGGATGAAGAGGGGAAGTGGGGCAGGTGAGGGACTTCAAGGGTGTCAGGGAGTGACAGGGCTGGGGGGCATGGAACAAAACCCAGAAGGGGGGAGGTTCCGATTGGATGCCAGGAGGAAGCTCTTCCCCATCAGGGTGGTGAGGCTCTGGCACAGGTTGCCCAGGGAGGTGGTGGTAGCCTCACCCATGGGCGATTTGGAGGCCAGGCTGGAGGTGGCTCTGGGCAGCCCGATCCAGGGTGAGGCATCCCTGCCCATGGCAGGGAGGTTGGAACTGGCCGATCCCTGAGGCCCCCTCCCCTCCCCTCCCTTCCCCTCTTCTCCTCTCCCTTCCCCTTTCCTTCTCAGAGCCCAGGCCTGGACGCCTGGCAGGCTGCTGAGCAGCCCTGATGCCTGCAAGCCGCCGTCCGCTCCGGGGGGAAAGAGACGCTCTCGCTCTCCCTGGCCAAGGCTGGTTCTCTTTCTGGCTCACACAAGGACTCCACAGGTCAGGTGATGAGGTGAGATGGATCTGAGACACGTCGTGGAGCCACTTGTGTAAGCATCTTGAGTCTTGCCGAGAGGTTGTTGCTTGTTCCTGCAGAGAAAGGAGTGCTGGGTGTGTTGCGGTGCATCTTCCATCCAGCTGTGCTCTACAGTCTCTCTGGGACCGAGCGCCGGCTCTGTGCAGTGCCTCCGGGGGAGGGGTGAAGGGCACTGGGAGCGTAGGAAAGCAGAAAGGGTCCCAGGAGGGTTTCAGGACAAGGGAGAACAACAGGCTGCTGATACTGGAAGGATGGCCTGGTGATAAAAAAGAGCGGACTGCAGTACACAGCCTGAAGCGTGAGGCAGGGGGAAGCTTGCCTCCCTGCTGGAGAAGATCAACCTGATACGGGATGAAGATAACGATGGAGCAAACTCAGAGAGCAGCAGTGGTGCAGGAGTGCCAGGGAAGTGCTCGGGCTGCTGGATTTCCCCTCTGTAAACTGCCTGTTCTGTACCAATAAATGATTCCTGCTGCAGCAATAAATGATTCCTGCTGCACCAGTAAATGATTCCTGCTGCACCAATAAATGATTCCTGCTGCACCAGTAAGTGATTCCTGCTGCACCAATAAATGATTCCTGCTGCACCAGTAAATGATTCCTGCTGCACCAATAAATGATTCCTGCTGCACCAATAAATGATTCTTGCTGCACCAGTAAGTGATTCCTGCTGCACCAGTAAGTGATTCCTGCTGCACCAATAAGTGATTCCTGCTGCAGCAATAAATGATTCCTGCTGCACCAATAAATGATTCCTGCTGCACCAGTAAGTGATTCCTGCTGCACCAATAAATGATTCCTGCTGCAGCAATAAATGATTCCTGCTGCACCAGTAAGTGATTCCTGCTGCACCAATAAGTGATTCCTGCTGCAGCAATAAATGATTCCTGCTGCACCAATAAATGATTCCTGCTGCAGCAATAAATGATTCCTGCTGCACCAATAAATGATTCTTGCTGCACCAATAAATGATTCCTGCTGCACCAGTAAATGATTCCTGCTGCACCAGTAAGTGATTCCTGCTGCACCAATAAATGATTCCTGCTGCACCAGGGGGGTCCCTGCATGCATTCCCACACGGGAATCTCCTGTGCCTAGCAGGAGAAAACTCTGCTCTCTTTCTGCTCCATGTCAGTCTAGGAAGTAGCTTTCGGGGTAGCCTGTGGGGCACCGGAGCACCGCAGCAGGCCGCATGGCTTCAGGAGGATCCAAGGGCGGCTGCGTCTGAGGCACAAAGGCAGCAGCGAGGAACCTGCCTGCGGCCTCCGATGGAGGCCTCGGGTGGAGCATCGCTGCCCAGGGGTCCAACCCAAACTGGGTGTGAGAGACATCGACCTCTGGCACATTCCCCACTGTGGGGCAGCCACCAGCCGGCAGCACGGGGGCTGGAGTAGCTGCAGCTGTTTGTGGGGGACCCTTCCCTGCCCCCCTTCATTGCTGCAGCAGAGCTCCCCTTCGGGGGGAGAGGGGATGTGTACACAACTGACTAGGAAAGGACCGAGCTGCTGGCCGGGCAGTTTGCTTCACATTCTGCCTTTTGGGGGGAGAATCAAAGGGAGCGGGGGGATTCTGGGCGGACATGGGGCAGGGGGATGCTGCAGCAGAGGAGCAGGTGAGGGCTGGGGGCACCCCCCTAAACCGCTGACAAGTCTCGGAGGGGACCACAGAACATTTCACAGCGTCAGTGCTGTGAGAGGCGATGCGGAGCAGACCCTCTCCAGCTGGAGAGGGAGGAGTTGGAGCGACTGCTGTGTCACAAAACTTTGGAAACGACCCCCCGTCTCCCCTCTCTGTTTTAAAGGCTGTGAGAATCGTAATGAAGTCACACAGGGGCTTGAGCTATAAGCACAGCCTGCGGCCGTACCCATCATAAACAGAGGCTTTTACCTGCGCGCGGTGTAGGGTTTCGATTTAAATGCCAAAACATCCCGAACGGGGCCGGGCCGAGCTGCTGCCCACGCCCAGGGCAGTGCTCAGGGCCGCCCCCGCGTGCGTCACGGGCGGCACCGCCGCCGTGCCGCGGCGCGTGCCGCCCCGAGGGCGCTCAGCGCTGCAGCGAACCGCGCTGAACGCTTGAAATGCTGGAAAGTTGTTAGGGGGAGAAGGGAAAAGGGAGAGAGAGCCTGACTCGATCGCTGACATGGGTACAACTCCTGCGCCGCAGCGAGGCTCCAGTCCCGCCAGGGCGATAGCGTCGCGATCGTTGCCATGGGTTCAGCGCATGCGTCGCAGCGAGGGTTGTTCGCGCGCACGGGGCTGGCGGCTTTAAAACGGCGCTCACTGGCCCGCTGGGGCTATCGGGTTCCTGCTCGCTCCGTGCTAGGTGAGTGCCTGCCTCCACAGCTCTCCGGGGCTTTTCTCTGGCAGCTGCAGGACCGCACTCTGGCTTTGCTTGCAGGGGGGTTCCCGGAGCCGAGCCGGGACCGTTTGGGAGCCGCGACGGGGCAGGGGACTCGCGCACTACCGGCTGGGGCCGGGGCGGGCCGGCCGGGGCGAGCGGGCGGGCGGGCGGGCCGGCCGGCCGGGGCGAGCGGGCGGGCGGGCGGGCCGGCCGGCCGGGGCGAGCGGGCGGGCGGGCGGGCCGGCCGGGGCGAGCGGGCGGGCGGGCGGGCCGGCCGGGGCGAGCGGGCGGGCGGGCGGGCCGGCCGGGGCGAGCGGGCGGGCGGGCGGGCCGGCCGGGGCGAGCGGCCGGGGCGGGCGGGCGGGCCGGGGCGGGCGGGCGGGCCGGGGCGAGCGGGCGGGCCGGGGCGAGCGGGCGGGCGGGCGGGCCGGGGCGAGCAGCAGTCAGGAAGAGTCAGGAGGGGTCTTCTCCCGGTAACAGTAAGTGCTCTTCTAGCGTGGCACCTGTCGTCTTTGTGTTCCTCCCCGTAACTCCAAATTCCCTTCCTAGTGCTCTCACTGCCTTTCCAAGTCTCCCAGTAACTCCCCCACAGCTCTGCGAGTTAAATGAATGCCAGAGAAAAATGAGATGCCTGTGCAGTGTTTTTCTAGGGTGCAGGGAAACCTACTCACAGCTTTACAACGTGAGTAACTGAGAGCTAAGCTTTGCTTTTTGCTCCACTCCTTACCGTTTGACTCTTTGCTTTCCACTTGGTCGACCAAGCAAGGCTGATGTCACTTCACAGTCGCTACCCCGTTGGTGCCTGCCTGCGAGTGCCAGGACCCTTCCCGGAACCACAGGAGAGAAGGAGGGTTTGTCTCTCTCGCGGTGCCCTGAGCAGGAGTCGTACCCACACAGGCTCAGAAAGCTGAAACCATCGAAAGATTTAATTAGAGAGCAACAGGCATTAGAGGTTGGTTGATGGCCAGGGAGAAATGCACCGACTGCAAGGCAATGGGGGCGTAGTAAATCCTGGGGAACAGGGAACACGCTCGGAGACGCAGAGCCACGCAACAGCTCTCACAGAGAGGCGCAGCAAAAACTCAGCTGTGTCCTGAAGGCGCAAACCCTACCAAGAAGGGCGTCCGTGGGTCGGGGCTATCAGAAGCAGGGCAGCCCCTCAGCTGTCTCTGTCTTTCCTACCGCGATGCCACGTGGGAGTGGGCGATTGTGGGGGGGTTACAGACCATTGCAAAAACAGGGCGGAGGGCTTGCCAGCGCCGGGCAAACCAACCCCAGGGGCGGCTGCTGCCAAGAGGCCTGGTCACACCTAGCGGAGCATGTTGGAAACTGGGGACATTCAGCGTATCCCACAGCAGAATGTGACTCCGGCTGAGAGAGGATGAACTCAGAGGGGGCAACACACATCAATGCATTATAGTCACTGTGCGAATAGTTAGAAGTCGGTCTAACCTCTTTCCCTCCTGGCTTAACACCAGCCTGGCATCCAGGACTCAACATACGCACTGCACAGCAACCCACAGAGCTCCTGGGTCATCCCACCTGTACTTGTTCCTGCTGTCCCTGCAGCAATGGACTGTTCCTGATTTTTTTTTTTCCTCTTTTCCTTTCAAAGTCAGACTGATTCCTGATTCTTCTCCACATCCCTGCCCAGTTCCAGCACCAGAGAGACTGCCCTGAGAGAGAACGAGCCGGGATAACCAGGGACTCGCCTCGAGGAGTCGAATACCACGTGCCAAGAGTGGATGACAGGGCTGTGACAGGGGAGCGGGAGGGGAATGGAGGGGTGGCTTGTGGCGGGTGAACGCCCATTCTGAAGACAGGGTGGAGGGCTTGCGAGTGTTCTACTAAACTCTCTGCTTCCCAGCTGACTCCAAATTATTTCTTGCTGGATTTGGTCCTTTCCTTTTTTTTTTTCCCCCCTCTGTTGGGAGGGAGGAGGGGGGGAGCAGGAGAGAGATTCTCAGCCTCGACACCATCCAAGCTCTGAGCTCCCAGGTAAGGGTCAAATCGCTGCAGTGACGACACAGCCGAGGAGCGGGCGAGTGAGGGGCGGGGGCAGCCTCTCCCAAACGCTGCCGGCAGACAGCTTGCCTGAACGTTCCCGGAGGGGACGGAAACCCATGACAAAACGTAAGTATTAGCGTGAGGTATTGTAGCGGAGGAAAAGCCATGCTGTTCCTCCAGAGGTTGCAGAGCAGCAGTAACGTGTACGCCAAAAGGTTTCCAATGGCCCTGAGCGGCAAATTAAAACCGCACAACACACACAAAGGAGACCCCACTGGTTTTATATTCAGTTGTTTAATTTGAATGGAAAGGCCTCTGAAGAGAGGCCAGCTGAGTCGCTCCCCACGCACCCGGAGGAGATGCCCCCCCTGACCGGTCAGCGTCCCCCCCCCACTTCAGGGGGTTTGTGGGCATCTATGGTGGGTGTGGGGGGTATCAAAGAGGAATTCAGGGACATGTGGGAGTCAATGGAGGGTCACCTGGGGGCACTTCAGTTGGATGGTTAGGGTTAGTTGGGGGGGGGGAGTGGGGGCTGGCTTGCTGGCAGCCTCTGGTGTGTGTGGGGGGTTGGCCAGCTTGGCAGCGGCGGCCTCTGTTATTGGGCGGGGGGGTTGGCTGGCTTGGCGGCGGCAGCAGCGTCTGTTGCTGGTTGGGGGGTTGGCCGGCTTGGCAGCGGCGGCTTCTGTTGGGTGGGGGGCGGGATGCGTGGCTGGCTTGGCCACAGCCTTTGTTGTTGGTGGGGGGTGTTGGCTGGTTTGGTGGCAGCCCATGTTTTTGGGTGTGTGTGGGGGGGGTGGCTGGCTTTTTGGCGGCAGCTTCTGTTATTGGGTGGGGCGTGGGGGGGGGGGGGGCTTGGCCTGGCGGTGGCCTCTGTTATTGGTTGGGGGGGTGGGATGCGTGGCTGGTTTGGCAGTGGCCTCTGTTATTGGGTGGGGATGGGGGGGTCGCTGGCTTGGCGGCGTCACCCTCCATTTTTTGGGGGGGTTGGGGGGTGGCTGGCTGCAGCAGCTTCTGTTGCTGGGGGGTATGGGGGGATTCGCTGGTGCGGCGGCGGCCTCTGTTTTTTTGGGGGCTTTGGGGGCGGCAGCTTCTCTTGCTGGGGTGGGGGGGTTGACTGGCTTGGCGGCAGCGGCTTATGTGGTTGGTTGGGGAGGGTGGCTGGCTTTTTGGCGGCGGTCTCTGTTGGTGTTGGGTGGGTGGGGGGGTGGCTGGCTTGGTGGTGGCAGTGTCTGTTGTTGGTTGGGGGGTTGGCTGGCATGGCAGTGGCAGCCTCTGTTGGGTGGGGGGTGGGATGTGTGGCTGCCTCGGCAGCAGCCTCTGTTGTGTGTGTGGGGTAGGGGTGGTGGCTGGTTTGGCGGCAGCCCATGTTTTTGGGTGTGGGGGTGTGGCTGGCTTTTTGGTGGTGGCCTCTGTTATTGGGTGGGGGTAGGCTTGGTGGCAGCGCCCTCTGGTTTTTGGGGGGGTTAGGGGGTGGCCGGCTTGGTGGCGGCAGCTTCTGTTGCAGGGCTGGGGGGTGGCTGGCTTGGCAGCGGCGGCCTCTGTTGTGACTGGGGTGGGTGGGATGCGTGGCTGGCTTGTCAGCCGCCTCTGTGTTTTGGGGGGTGTGGGGGGTGGCCAGCTTGGCGAAGGCAGCTTCTGTTGCTGGGGTGGGATGCGTCGCTGGCTTGGCGGCAGCTTCTGTTGCTGGGGGGCATGGGGTGGTTGCTTGTCTTGGCGGCGGCCTATGTGGCTAGGTGGGGGGGCTGTGGCTGGCTTGGTGGCGGCCTCTGTAGTTTGGGGGGGTTGAGGGGTGGCTGGCGCGGCGGCGGCAGCTTCTGTTGCTGGGGGGCATGAGGGGATTTGCTGGCTTGGCGGCAGCGTCCTCTGTGGTTGGGGGGGTGGCTGGCTTTTTGGCGGCGGCCTCTGTTGGCGTTGGGTGGGTGGGGGGGTGGCTGGCTTTGCAGCGACGGCCTCTGTTATGGGGTGGTGGGCAGGCTGCCTTGGCGGCGGCAGTGTCTTGTTGGTTGGGGGTTTGGCTGGCTTGGCAGCGGCAGCCTCTGTTGGGCGGGGGGTGGGATGCGTGGCTGCCTTGGCAGTGGCCTCTGTTGTTGGGTGGGGGGTAGGAGTGTTGGCTGGTTTGGTGGCAGCCCATGTGTTTGGGTGTGTGTGGGGTGGCTGGCTTTTTGGCGGCAGCCTCTGTTACTGGGTGGGCTGTGGGGGGGTGCTGGCTTGGCTTGGTGGCTGTGGCCTCTGTGGTTGGGGGGGGGGCTGGCTTGGCGGCGGTGGCCTGTGTTGGGAGGGGGGGGGACTGGCTTGGTGGCAGCGGCCTCTGTTGTGACTGGGGTGGGTGGGATGCGTGGCTGGTTTGGTGGCGGCCTCTGTTATTGGGTGGGGGTTGGGGGGGTGGCTGGCATGGTGGCGGCGCCCTCTGTGGTTTGGGGGGGTTGGGGGGTGGCTGGCGCGGCGGCGGCAGCTTCTGTTGCTGGGGGGCATGAGGGGATTTGCTGGCTTGGCGGCAGCGTCCTCTGTGGTTGGGGGGGTGGCTGGCTTTTTGGCGGCGGCCTCTGTTGGCGTTGGGTGGGTGGGGGGGTGGCTGGCTTTGCAGCGACGGCCTCTGTTATGGGGTGGTGGGCAGGCTGCCTTGGCGGCGGCAGCGTCTGTTGTTGGTTGGGGGTTTGGCTGGCTTGGCAGCGGCGGCCTCTGTTGGGTGGGGGGGTGGGATGCGTGGCTGCCTTGGCAGCGGCCTCTGTTGGGTGGGGGGTAGGGGTGTTGGCTGGTTTGGTGGCAGCCCATGTTTTTGGGTGTGTGTGGGGTGGCTGGCTTTTTGGTGGTTGCCTCTGTTACTGGGTGGGCCGTGGGGGGGTGCTGGCTTGGCTTGGTGGCGGTGGCCTCTGTTGTGACTGGGGTGGGTGGGTGGGATGCGTGGCTGGTTTGGCGGCAGCCATTGTTATTGGGTGGGAGTTTGGGGGGCAGGCTTGGTGGCAGCGCCCTCTGTTTTTTGGGGGGGTTAGTGGGTGGCCGGCTTGGCGGCGGCAGCTTCTGTTGCTGGGGGGTGTGGGGCAATTTGCTGGCTTGGTGGCAGCGGCCTCTGTTTTTTGGGGGGGTTAGGGGATGGCCGGCTTGGTGGCGGCAGCTTCTGTTGCGGGGCTGGGGGGTGGCTGGCTTGGCAGCAGCGGCCTCTGTTGTGACTGGGGTGGGTGGGATGCGTGGCTGGCTTGTCAGTGGCCTCTGTTTTTTGGGGGGGGTGGGGGGTGGCCAGCTTGGCGACGGCAGCTTCTGTTGCTGGGGGGCATGGGGTGGTTGCTTGTCTTGGCGGCGGCCTGTGTGGCTGGGTGGGGGGGCTGTGTCTGGCTTGGTGGCGGCGGCCTCTGCTGTGACTGGGGTGGGTGGGATGCGTGGCTGGTTTGGTGGCGGCCTCTGTTATTGGGTGGGGGTTGGGGGGGTGGCTGGCGTGGTGGCAGTGCCCTCTGTGGTTTGGGGAAGTTGAGGGGTGGCTGGTGCAGCAGCGGCAGCTTCTGTTGCTGGGGTGGTGTGGGGGTTGTCTGGCTTGGTGGCAGCGGCCTATGTGGTTGGTTGGGGGGGGTGGCTGGCTTTTTGGCGGCGGCCTCTGTTGGTTGTGGGTGGGTAGGGGGGTGGCTGGCTTTTTGGCAGTGGCCTCTGTTACTGGGTGGGCCGTGGGGGGGGGCTGGCTTGGCTTGGCGGCGGCCCCTGTTATTGGGTGGGGGTGTGGGGGAGTGGGGGGGTGTCTGTCTTGGCGGCGGCGGCCTATGTGGTTGGGTGGGGGGGCTGTGGCTGACTTGGTGGCGGCGGCCTCTGTGTTTTGGGGGGCTTGGGGGCTGCCTGGCTTGGCAGCGTCCGCTTCTGTTGCTGGGGTGGGGGGGTTGGCTGTCTTGGCGGCAGCTTCTGTTGCTGGGGGGCATGAGGGGATTTGCTGGCTTGGCGGCAGCGTCCTCTGTGGTTGGGGGGGGTGGCTGGCTTTTTGGCGGCAGCCTCTGTTGGTGTTGGGTGGGTGGGGGGGTGGCTGGCTTTGCAGCGACGGCCTCTGTTATGGGGTGGTGGGCCGGCTGCCTTGGCGGCGGCAGCGTCTGTTGTTGGTTGGGGGTTTGGCTGGCTTGGCAGCCGCGGCCTCTGTTGGGCGGGGGGTGGGATGCGTGGCTGCCTTGGCAGCGGCCTCTGTTGTTGGGTACGGGGTAGGGGTGTTGGCTGGTTTGGTGGCAGCCCATGTGTTTGGGTGTGTGTGGGGTGGCTGGCTTTTTGGCGGCGGCCTCTGTTACTGGGTGGGCCGTGGGGGGGTGCTGGCTTGGCTTGGTGGCTGTGCCCTCTGTGGTTGGGGGGGGGGGGCTGGCTTGGCGGTGGTGGCCTGTGTTGGGTGTGGGGGGACTGGCTTGGTGGCGGCGGCCTCTGTGACTGGGGTGGGTGGGATGCATGGCTGGTTTGGCGGCGGCCTCTGTTATTGGGTGGGGGTTGGGGGGGTGGCTGGCGTGGTGGTGGCGCCCTCTGGTTTTTGGGGGGGTTAGTGGATGGCCGGCTTGGCGGCGGCAGCTTCTGTTGCTGGGGGGTGTGGGGCAATTTGCTGGCTTGGTGGCAGCGGCCTCTGTTTTTTGGGGGGGTTAGGGGATGGCCGGCTTGGTGGCGGCAGCTTCTGTTGCTGGGGTGGGATGCGTCGCTGGCTTGGCGGCAGCTTCTGTTGCTGGGGGGTATGGGGTGGTTGCTTGTCTTGGCGGCGGCCTATGTGGCTTGGGTGGGGGGGCTGTGGCTGGCGCGGCGGCGGCCTCTGTTATGACTGGGGTGGGTGGGATGCGTGGCTGGTTTGGTGTCAGCATCTGTTATTGGGTGGGGGTTGGGGGGGTGGCTGGCGTGGGTGGCGGTGCCCTCTGTGGTTTGGGGGGGTTGAGGGGTGGCTGGTGCGGCAGTGGCAGCTTCTGTTGCTGGGGTGGGGGGGGGTTGGCTGGCTTGGCGGCAGCAGCCTCTGTGGTTGGTTGGGGGGGTGGCTGGCTTTTTGGCGGTGGCCTCTGTTGGTTGTGGGTGGGTAGGGGGGTGGCTGGCTTTTTGGCAGTGGCCTCTGTTACTGGGTGGGCCGTGGGGTGGGGGCTGGCTTGGCTTGGCGGCGGCCCCTGTTATTGGGTGGTGGAGTGGGGGGGTGGCTGGCTTGGCGGTGGTGGCCTCTGTTATTGGGTGGGAGGGGTGGGATGCGTGGCTGGTTTGGCGGCAGCCTCTGTTATTGGGTGGGGGAGTGGGGGGGTGGCTGTCTTGGCGGCGGCGGCCTATGTGGTTGGGGGTGGTGGCTGGCTTTTTGGCGGCGGCCTCTGTTGGCGTTGGGTGGGTGGGGGGGTGGCTGGCTTTGCAGCAGCGGCCTCTGTTATGGGGTGGTGGGCTGGCTGCCTGGCGGCAGCAGCATTTTTTGTTGGTTGGGGGTTTGGCTGGCTTGGCAGCAGCGGCCTCTGTTGGGCGGGGAGTGGGATGCGTGGCTGCCTTGGCAGCGGCCTCTGTTGTTGGGTGGGGGATAGGGGTGGTGGCTGGTTTGGCGGCAGCCCATGTTTTTGGGTGTGTGTGGGGTGGCTGGCTTTTTGGCAGCGGCCTCTGTTACTGGGTGGGCCGTGGGGGGGGGCTGGCTTGGCTTGGTGGCGGTGGCCTCTGTGGTTGGGGGGGGGGGGCTGGCTTGGCGGCGGTGGCCTCTGTGGTTGGGGGGGGGGGGCTGGCTTGGCGGCGGTGGCCTGTGTTGGGAGGGGGGGGGGACTGGCTTGGTGGCGGCGGCCTCTGTTGTGACTGGGGTGGGTGGGATGCGTGGCTGGTTTGGCGGCGGCCTCTGTTATTGGGTGGGGGTTGGGGGTGGCTGGCTTGGTGGTGGCGCCCTCTGTGGTTTGGGGGGGGTTGGGGGGTGGCTGGCTTGGCGGCGGCAGCTTCTGTTGCTGGGGGGGGGGTGGGGGGGTTGCTTGTCTTGCCGGCGGCCTATGTGTTTGGGTGGGTGGGGGGGCTGGCTTGGCGGCGGCCTCAGTTTGGGGGGCGTGGCTTGGTGGCGGTGGCCTCAGTTGGATCCAACTGAAAGGTCCTTTTGGAGCCCCTCCAGAGCCTCCCCATATACCTCTCTGTGTGCCCGAATTCCCCTTTGATACCCCCAGATCCACCTTAGATGCTAGCAGGCCCCTTAAGAGCGGGGGCAGCACTGACCAGGTAGGGGATTCTCACCCCTGTGTGTGGGGGGAGGCTTCGCTGGGCTCTCCTCAGAGGTTACTTCCATTCAAATTAAAGAGACCAAAACCCAAAGAAACCTCAGGACAAAGAATAAAGGCAAAAGAAACAAAGGATCCCCCCCCCAACACACACTGAGGAGGGTTCCCCCTCTTTAATTCCTTGAGACCCATTTCGTAGTTCTGTTTTCAAACTGCTTTGCTCTGCTTGCAATCGGCTTCTACCTGCTAGCAGCCTTTGTGTGTAACGGAAGAGACGCAGCGGGGGTGAGTTCAGAGCCTTGTTACCTGGCACTTAGTGCCAGTCCTGACTACCTATATGAACAGGAGAGATTGGCAGTCTTAGGGCGAGTCGGCTCGGCTCTCTGTGAAGCCGGAGGATTTCCTTCCCCCGAACAGACGGCGGCTCCGCCCAGCCGGGCTGCCTCTCACCAAGCGCGCCGGGGCTCGGCTCCCCCGGGCGCCAGCCGGCTCCGCCGAGGTCTGCTCTCCGCTCGTCTTCCTTTAGCTTCCGTGGGTTCCCTTCGTCCGGCTGAGCTCCGCACCAGGTTAGTGCCAGCCTCTGTCGCTGTCCGCGGTTCCCGTGTAGGTGCTCTGAAGGTTCGATACGCCTGAATGTTCTAGGAGGGGATTAAAAGCCCTAAGACTTCACATAAGTCGCTGGTAAGAAAAGGAGGAAAACTATCTGCAGAAACCAGGAAAACGTGCAGCAGACTTCTGGGAAATAGTCCAACCTCCTCTTTCACAGAAGTAAGGTGAGTTTGTGAAACCGCTCGGCTCCAAGACCTTTAGGAGAGATCCCACAGCCGTCCAGGGCTGTAGCGAGCCCTATAGAACTCCGGCAGTTACCCGAGCCGTGGCGTTCGTCTTTTCCCCCAGATCGGTTTCCGAGGACCGCGGCGGGACCCCTCTCCGTCGGGCCGCGGGGCCCGCCGAGGCGCAGGACCTCTCCGGGCGCCCCCTTAGAGGCTTCTCAGGCAGAGCTCTTTTAACTCAGTCAGATCACCCCAGGAAGAGACAAGAGCCTTCAGGCAGGAAAAGGACTGCTGTCAAGGGAAAGGGGTAACGTGTAAGCCCTAAGGGGGCGTCCCACAAGGGAGAAAGGCAAATCGCTGCCACAGGTAAGAGCCCTCGGGGTGGAACCAGGGGGTTCCACTAAGCATTCCAATGGGGGAGACTGCAAAGGTTTTCATATAGCAATTGACCCTATTCTTTACTATCCATGTAAACAGGAAAGTTTCAGTTTTAGGGTGAGTCGGCATAGCGCTTTCAGCGAAGGAAAAGATTTTTCCTCGCCTCAGCCGGCGGCGACTCAAACTCCCCGCGGCAGCTCACCCGCGGGGCCCCCCGAGACGAGGAGAGGCGAACCGAGGCGAACGGAACCGGACGGAACCGGCGCGGGGCTCCCCGAGGCGAGGCGGAAGGAACCGGCACGTTGGGGGCTTGGCGGGGCTCAGCTCCTCGCTCAGATTCTTCCCGGTTTCCTCGGGCTCCCTTCCAGGTAAGCGCCAGCCTCTGCCGCTCTCGGGGGTTCTTACGTAGCAGCTCGTTTGAAACGCTTGCACGTTCTCGGAGGGGATTAAAATCCCTAAGAGGCCAGCTAACCCTGACACCCCTCTCTTGCAACTTCATAGCTCTGCTGTTTAACTAGGCGCAGCAGTCTGGTATTAATTTGTCTGAAAAGAGGCTTTGAAATGCGCTGCATGGGGTTCTGAAAGACGTAAACTTACAGTGCGTATCTCTAGTACACAACAGCTCACGGATTTTCCTTTGCGTTGTAGGGTTTTTGAACACTCACCGGTTTCGGCGTTGGGTTGGTTTTTCTCGGAACGGAAAACCTGCCGAGCGGAGGCCGGCGGGGCGCTTCCCACGCGCGGCGGCAAGAGACGCCCCCCCGACCGCTCAGCGTAAGTCCGCCGCTTTCAATCGATTCCCCTTTGGTAGGTACGTTGCCAAAATTGGCTTTGCTCTACGCGCAAATCGCTTTTCCGTTCCGGCATCACTTGCATCTCAGAGAGGAGATCCGGTGGGGGGGGTAACTTCAGAGCCTCTTTACCGTCGCAATGAATACCATTCCTGAATATCTCTATAGAGAGGAGAGGATTGTAGTTGGATTTATAGTCTCGGGGCGAGTCGCCTCGGCGCTCTCAGGCAAACGAGAGGGTTTTCTTCCCCTAAAAGGGCGGCGCGGCTCGGCTCGGCGGCTCGGCTCGGCGGCTCGGCTCGGCGGCTCGGCGCGGCGGCTCGGCGCGGCTCGGCTCGGCGGCTCGGCGCGGCTCGGCTCGGCGCGGCTCGGCTCGGCGGCTCGGCTCGGCGCGGCTCGGCTCGGCGGCTCGGCTCGGCGCGGCTCGGCTCGGCGGCTCGGCTCGGCTCGGCGGCTCGGCGCGGCGCGGCTCGGCTCGGCGGCTCGGCGCGGCGCGGCTCGGCTCGGCGGCTCGGCTCGGCGCGGCTCGGCTCGGCGGCTCGGCGGCTGCGAAGTATCTACTTAGCAATCGATCCCATTCTTTCCTGTCGATGTAAACAGTTGTTTTATTTTTTCAGTCGGTTTTCAGTCGTAGGGTATGTGTTGCGCAATCGGCGGGTGAGGGGGAAAACAGTTCCTATCGGCATGTAAACTAAGGAGCCAAAAAATCCCAGATGATGTAAAAAAGCCCAAAGCAAAGCGACGACCCTCGCGGCACAAAGGAAGACCCCCCGTTCCTGAGCAATCGTTACACATTTCATAGATGTTTTCAAGCCGTGCGTTACCGTATTTGGAATTCGTTTTTACATTACAGAAGCCTTGGTATTTAACAGGACAGATCCAACGGGGGCAATTGCAAAGCTTCTTATGTAGCAATTGGTAATACTCTTGACTATCCACAGAAAAAGCAGGTATTTTTAGCAGGATTTTCTGTTGACGAAACGACGCGGGGCTCTCTGAAACGAAAAGACGAAACGTTGCAATGCTGGCCTGAAATGAAATGGTGTGGGGCTCTCTGAAATGAGACCAAGTGAAATGGTGCAATGCTGGCCTGAAATGAAGTGGTGTGGGGCTCTCTGAAATGAGACCAGGTGAAATGGAGCAATGCTGGCCTGAAATGAACTGGTTGTGGGGGCTCTCTGGACTGACAAGAGGTGAAATGTTGCAATGCTGGCCTGAAATGAAGTGGTGTGGGGGCCCTCTGAAATGACAAGAGGTGAAATGGTGCAATGCTGGCCTGAAATGAAACGATGTGGGGGCTCTCTGAAATGAGACCAGGTGAAATGGTGCAATGCTGGCCTGAAATGAACTGGTGTGGGGCTCTCTGAAATGAGACCAGGTGAAATGGTGCAATGCTGGCCTGAAATGAAACAGTATGGGGGCTCTCTGAAATGAGACCAGGTGAAATGGTGCAATGCTGGCCTGAAATGAAATGGAGTGGGGCTCTCTGAAATGAAATGATCAAATGGTGCAATGCTGGCCAGAATTGAAATGGTGTGGGGGCTCTCTGAAATGAGACTAGGTGAAATGGTGCAATGCTGGCCTGAAATGAAACGGTGTAGGGGCTCTCTGAAATGAGACCAGGTGAAATGGTGCAATGCTGGCCAGAAATGAAACAGTATGGGGGCTCTCTAAAATGAGACCAGGTGATATGGTGCAATGCTGGCCAGAAATGAAACGGTATGGGGGCTCTCTAAAATGAGACCAGGTGATATGGTGCAATGCTGGCCAGAAATGAAACGGAGTGGGGCTCTCTGAAATGAAATGATCAAATGGTGCAATGCTGGCCTGAAATGAAACGGTATGGGGCCTCTCTGAAATGAAATGATCAAATGGTGCAATGCTGGCCTGAAATGAAACGGCATGGGGGCTCTCTAAAATGAGACCAGGTGATATGGTGCAATGCTGGCCAGAAATGAAACGGAGTGGGGCTCTCTGAAATGAAATGATCAAATGGTGCAATGCTGGCCTGAAATGAAACGGTATGGGGCCTCTCTGAAATGAAATGATCAAATGGTGCAATGCTGGCCTGAAATGAAACGGCATGGGGGCTCTCTGAAATGAAATGATCAAATGGTGCAATGCTGTCCAGAAATGAAACGGTATGGGGGCTCTCTGAAATGAGACCAGGTGAAATGGTGCAATGCTGGCCTGAAATGAAACGGAGTGGGGCTCTCTGAAATGAAATGATCAAATGGTGCAATGCTGGCCTGAAATGAAATGGACTGGGGGCTCTCTGAAATGAGACCAGGTGAAATGGTGTAATGCTGGCCAGAAATGAAACGGAGTGGGGGCTCTCTGAAATGAAATGATCAAATGGTGCAATGCTGGCCAGAATTGAAATGGACTGGGGGCTCTGTGAAATGAAATGATCAAATGGTGCAATGCTGGCCAGAATTGAAATGGACTGGGGGCTCTCTGAAATGAAATGATCAAATGGTGCAATGCTGGCCAGAATTGAAATGGACTGGGGGCTCTCTGAAATGAAATGATCAAATGGTGCAATGCTGGCCAGAAATGAAACGGAGTGGGGGCTCTCTGAAATGAAATGATCAAATGGTGCAATGCTGGCCTGAAATGAAATGGAGTGGGGGCTCTCTGAAATGAAATGATCAAATGGTGCAATGCTGGCCTGAAATGAAATGGAGTGGGGGCTCTCTGAAATGAAATGATCAAATGGTGCAATGCTGGCCTGAAATGAAATGGAGTGGGGGCTCTCTGAAATGAAATGATCAAATGGTGTAATGCTGGCCTGAAATGAAACGGTGTGGGGGCTCTCTGAAATGAAAAGAGTTGAAATGGTGCAATGCTGGCCTGAAATGAAATGGAGTGGGGGCTCTGTGAAATGAAATGATCAAATGGTGCAATGCTGGCCTGAAATGAAACGGTATGGGGGCTCTCTGAAATGAAATGATCAAATGGTGCAATGCTGGCCTGAAATGAAATGGTATGGGGGCTCTCTGAAATGAAATGATCAAATGGTGCAATGCTGGCCAGAAATGAAACAGTATGGGGGCTCTGTGAAATGAAATGATCAAATGGTGCAATGCTGGCCTGAAATGAAATGGACTGGGGGCTCTGTGAAATGAAATGATCAAATGGTGCAATGCTGGCCTGAAATTAAATGGACTGGGGGCTCCCTGAAATGAAATGATCAAATGGTGCAATGCTGGCCAGAATTTAAATGGTCTGGGGGCTCTCTGAAATGAAATGATCAAATGGTGCAATGCTGGCCTGAAATGAAATGGACTGGGGGCTCTCTCAAATGAAATGATCAAATGGTGCAATGCTGGCCTGAAAGGAAATGGTATGGGGGCTCTCTGAAATGAAATGATCAAATGGTGCAATGCTGGCCAGAATTGAAATGGACTGGGGGCTCTCTGAAATGAAATGATCAAATGGTGCAATGCTGGCCAGAATTGAAATGGTGTGGGGGCTCTCTGAAATGAGACCAGGTGAAATCGTGCAATGCTGGCCTGAAATGAAATGGACTGGGGGCTCTCTGAAATGAAATGATCAAATGGTGCAATGCTGGCCTGAAAAGAAACGGAGTGGGGGCTCTCTGAAATGAAATGATCAAATGGTGCAATGCTGGCCTGAAATGAAATGGAGTGGGGGCTCTCTGAAATGAAATGATCAAATGGTGCAATGCTGGCCAGAAATGAAATGGAGTGGGGCTCTCTGAAATGAAATGATCAAATGGTGCAATGCTGGCCAGAAATGAAATGGACTGGGGGCTCTGTGAAATGAAATGATCAAATGGTGCAATGCTGGCCTGAAATGAAATGATCAAATGGTGCAATGCTGGCCAGAATTGAAATGGACTGGGGGCTCTGTGAAATGAAATGATCAAATGGTGCAATGCTGGCCAGAAATGAAATGGAGTGGGGGCTCTGTGAAATGAAATGATCAAATGGTGCCATGCTGGCCTGAAATGAAATGGACTGGGGGCTCTGTGAAATGAAATGATCAAATGGTGCAATGCTGGCCAGAATTGAAACGGAGTGGGGGCTCTCTGAAATGAAATGATCAAATGGTGCAATGCTGGCCAGAATTGAAATGGTGTGGGGGCTCTCTGAAATGAAATGATCAAATGGTGCAATGCTGGCCTGAAATGAAACGGTATGGGGGCTCTCTGAAATGAAATGATCAAATGGTGCAATGCTGGCCAGAATTGAAATGGACTGGGGGCTCTGTGAAATGAAATGATCAAATGGTGCAATGCTGGCCAGAATTGAAATGGACTGGGGGCTCTGTGAAATGAAATGATCAAATGGGGCAATGCTGGCCTGAAATGAAACGGTATGGGGGCTCTCTGAAATGAAATGATCAAATGGTGCAATGCTGGCCTGAAATGAAATGGAGTGGGGGCTCTGTGAAATGAAATGATCAAATGGTGCAATGCTGGCCTGAAATGAAACGGTATGGGGGCTCTCTGAAATGAAATGATCAAATGGTGCAATGCTGGCCAGAATTGAAATGGACTGGGGGCTCTGTGAAATGAAATGATCAAATGGTGCAATGCTGGCCAGAATTGAAATGGACTGGGGGCTCTGTGAAATGAAATGATCAAATGGTGCAATGCTGGCCTGAAATGAAACGGTATGGGGGCTCTCTGAAATGAAATGATCAAATGGTGCAATGCTGGCCTGAAATGAAACGGTATGGGGGCTCTCTGAAATGAAATGATCAAATGGTGCAATGCTGGCCTGAAATGAAATGGACTGGGTCCGCGGCTCTGCTGAGATCAGCTCTTTGCTCAGGTTTTTCCTGGTTTCCTTGGGCTCCCTTCACGTAAGTGCCAACCTTTGCTGCTCTCTGGGGTTCTTCTGTATCAACCTGGAATGTTTGAAACGCCTGCATGTTCTTGGAGAGGATTAAGACCCCTAGGAGGCCAGCTCACCCTGACCCCTCTCCTCCAACTCCCTAGCTCTCTTGTTTAACGAGGTTTAGAAGTGTGGTATTCATGAGTATGAAAAGAGGCTTTGAAATGAGCTACACGGGGTTCTGGAATACGTAAGCTTACAGTGTGTCTGTGCAATACAGAAGGAGTGCTTTTTCCTTTGCGTGTGTTGTAGGGTTATTAAATATTCACTGATTAGGGTGTGTCTGTTTTTCTTTTGGTTATTAGAACGGAAAGCCCTCCGAACAGAAGCTGTCTGAGCTCCTTCCCATGCACAGCGGTAACAAACTGTGTTGCTGTGGAACTCTGTAAACTAATTAACTGCGCGGCTGCTGAACTCTGTCTGAACTCTGTAAATGGACTGTGTTGGTGCTGAACCTTGTAAACTGACTCTGTTGGTCCTAAACCCTGTGTCCCTTAGGGACATAATGAATTGTAGGAGGGCTTGGGTGGAGGCAGGGGAGGTTCCTCCTGTGTTTGACATCCTGTTGATACTTAGAGCGGGCGAGTGAGAGTGGGCACGACTGAGACGTGGAAAATAGCTATACAGCGAGTGGGAGTCCCGATCTGTGGTTCCACGTCTTCGTGAGGAGCGTGGCCAGAGACGGACGAAGTGAAAGGTGTCAATGGGAGTACGGCCAGTCATGGAATCTGGAGCAGTCGTCCTTGTTGCACTTCATTGTGGTTTGGTGTAGGATGCGTATATGGTTTCTAGTACTAATAAACTAAGAAACAAAATCAGGGCCAGGAAAGTAGCGACATCCTTCTGAAAACAAATGAAGGGAGGTGCCCTGCGTAAGGGAAGAACAGGGCATATTTCTAAACTGTGCGTTGTAGTACGTGCCATTTGGTTTTACGTGCTAGAAACCTTTGCAGGTAAGTGAGGAGAAGGACAGGGGGTGCTAGCTAAAGCTTTCTAAATGCCCAGTAATCGCATTTGTGAGTATGGAGGTAGGGAGGAGAGATTATTCAGG